>NW_027361793.1:10617500-10905000 GCF_039654945.1 Dendrobates tinctorius
ACCCAGAGTGACCCCGCCCACCAAATCGGACCCAGAGTGGCCCAGCCCACCAAATCGGACCCAGAGTGGCCCCGCCCATCAAATCGGACCCAGAGTGGCCCCGCCCACAAAATCAGACCCTAAAGGGCCCCACCCACAAAATCAGACCCTGAGTGGGCCCGGCCACAAAATCAGACCCTGAGGGGCCCCAACCACAAAATCGGACCCTGAGAGACCCCGGCCACAAAATCGAACCTAGAGGGGCCCCAGTCACAAAATAGGACCCTGAGGGGCCCCAACCACAAAATCAGACCCTGAGGTGCCCCGTTCACAAAATCGGACCTTGAGGGGCCTCACCCACAAAATCAGACCCTGAGGAGCCCCACCCACAAAATCAGACCCTGAGGGGCCCCACCCACAAAATCAGACCCTGAGAGGCCCCAGTCACAAAATCAGACCCTGAGGGACCCCAGCCACAAAATCGGACCCTGAGAGACCCCGGCCACAAAATCGAACCCAGAGGGGCCCCAGTCACAAAATCAGACCCTAAGGGGCCCTGGTCACAAAATCGAACCCTGAGGGGCCCCACCCACAAAATCAGACCCTGAGGGACCCCAGCCACAAAATCGGACCCTGAGGGGCCCCACCCACAAAATCGGACCCTGAGGGGCCCCACCCACAAAATCAGACCCTGAGGGGCCCCACCCACAAAATCAGACCCTGAGGGGCCCCGCCCACAAAATCGGACCCTGAGGGGCCCCGCCCACAAAATCGAACCCTGAGGGGCCCCGCCCACCAAATTAGACCCTGAGGGGCCCCACCCACAAAATCGGACCCTGAGGGGCCCCAACCACAAAATCAGACCCTGAGGGGCCCCAACCACAAAATCAGACCCTGAGGGGCCCCAGCCACAAAATTGGACCCTGAGGGGCCCCACCCACAAAATAAGACCCTGAGGTCCCCGGTCACAAAATCGGACCCTGAGGGGCCCCGCCCACAAAATCGGACCCTGAGGGGCCCCGCCCACAAAATCGGACCCTGAGGGGCCCCGCCCACAAAATCGGACCCTGAGGGTCCCCGCCCACAAAATCGGACCCTGAGGGTCCCCGCCCACAAAATCGGACCCTGAGGGGCCCCGCCCACCAAATTAGACCCTGAGGGGCCCCACCCACAAAATCGGACCCTGAGGGGCCCCAACCACAAAATCAGACCCTGAGGGGCCCCAACCACAAAATCAGACCCTGAGGGGCCCCAGCCACAAAATTGGACCCTGAGGGGCCCCACCCACAAAATAAGACCCTGAGGTCCCCGGTCACAAAATCGGACCCTGAGGGTCCCCGGTCACAAAATCGGACCCTGAGGGGCCCCAGCCACAAAATCAAACCCTGAGGGGCCCCACCCACAAAACCGGACCCTGAGGGGCCCCCTCCACAAAATCGGACCCTGAGTGGCCCCACCCACCAAATTAGACCCTGAGGGGCCCCACCCACAAAATCGGACCCTGAGGGGCCCCACCCACAAAATCAGACCCTGAGGGGCCCCAACCACAAAATTGGACCCTGAGGGGCCCCACCCACAAAATCGGACTCTGAGGGGACCCACCCACAAAATCGGACCCTGAGAGGCCCCACCCACAAAATTGGACCATAGGGGGCCCCAAAATCAGACCATGAGGGGCCCCACCCACAAAACTGGACCCTGAGGCATCCCGGCCACCAATAAAAACCTGAGGAGCCCAGGCCACCGAATCGGATCCTGAGGGGCCCCACCCACCAAATCAGACCCTGAGGCCAAAGTGGCCCCTGAGAGGCACCCACACTTAAGACGGATCCTGAGTTGAAAGTCTTGCAGGGGCAGCAGGCAAGTCTCTCTTAAAGGGGCAGCCCGGGCACCATTTCAAACCACTATCTGTACTTCCTTTAGGAAATACACATCTAGTATTACAATTATAATGCGCCAATCACAAGTTATTCAGTTGATTTCCGCAGTTAATGCGGCCCGAACCGCTACACGCACAGACTCCGTTGAGGTGTCGTTTCGAAGCCAGTGTCCACTAGAGGTGTGCTAAGTATTTTTCGTGTCGATCGAATTTGTAGTTTCTGTGCAATTTGCGTTTGAAAATTTTTTTTCCCGTCATTAGAATGCACTGTCTCAATGCTTTTCAATGGGAAACGTAAAACGTGCCCTGAGGCGATTGAAATGGCAGTAAAGCTCATTGATATGCGCAGGCACACCCAGTTACTATGCCAACGCCTATGAACGTCACATGACGCCCCCAGGACAGAGCTTCTGCCACATAATATCAGCTCTTAAAGCAAAACCCACAGCACAAATGCAAATCTAGCTTCATCACATGAAGCATGCCCCTGAGAGAGAATGTGCGCCAAAGTGTGCCCCCCGCCCACCAAATCGGACCCTGAGGGGCCCCGCCCACCAAATCGGACCCTGAGGTGCCCCGCCCACCAAATTGGACCCTGATGGGCCCCGCCCACCAAATAGGACCCTGATGGGCCCCGCCCACCAAATAGTACCCTGAGTGATCCCGCCCACCAAATCGGACCCTGAGGGGCCCCGCCCACCAAATTGGACCCTGAGGGGCCCCAGTCACAAAATCAGACCCTGAGAGGCCCCAATCACAAAATCAGACCCTGAGGGACCCCAGCCACAAAATCGGACCCTGAGAGACCCCGGCCACAAAATCGAACCCAGAGGGGCCCCAGTCACAAAATCAGACCCTAAGGGGCCCTGGTCACAAAATCGAACCCTGAGGGGCCCCACCCACAAAATCAGACCCTGAGGGACCCCAGCCACAAAATCGGACCCTGAGGGGCCCCACCCACAAAATCGGACCCTGAGGGGCCCCACCCACAAAATCAGACCCTGAGGGGCCCCACCCACAAAATCAGACCCTGAGGGGCCCTAGCCACAAAATCGGACCCTGAGGGGCCCCACCCACAAAATCGGACCCTGAGGGGCCCCGCCCACAAAATCGGACCCTGAGGGGCCCCGCCCACAAAATCGGACCCTGAGGGTCCCCGCCCACAAAATCGGACCCTGAGGGGCCCCGCCCACAAAATCGGACCCTGAGGGTCCCCGCCCACAAAATCGGACCCTGAGGGGCCCCGCCCACAAAATCGGACCCTGAGGGGCCCCGCCCACCAAATTAGACCCTGAGGGGCCCCACCCACAAAATCGGACCCTGAGGGGCCCCAACCACAAAATCAGACCCTGAGGGGCCCCAGTCACAAAATCAGACCCTGAGGGGCCCCAGCCACATATTTGGACCCTGAGGGGCCCCACCCACAAAATAAGACCCTGAGGGTCCCCGGTCACAAAATCGGACCCTGAGGGTCCCCGGTCACAAAACCGGACCCTGAGGGGCCCCAGCCACAAAATCAGACCCTGAGGGGCCCCAGCCACAAAATCGAACCCTGAGGGGCCCCACCCACAAAACCGGACCCTGAGTGGCCCCCTCCACAAAATCGGACCCTGAGTGGCCCCACCCACCAAATTAGACCCTGAGGGGCCCCACCCACAAAATCGGACCCTGAGGGGCCCCACCCACAAAATCGGACCCTGAGGGGCCCAACCACAAAATTGGACCCTGAGGGGCCCCACCCACAAAATTGGACCCTGAGGGGCCCCACCCACAAAATCGGACTCTGAGGGGACCCACCCACAAAATCGGACCCTGAGAGGCCCCACCCACAAAATTGGACCATAGGGGGCCCCAAAATCAGACCATGAGGGGCCCCACCCACAAAACTGGACCCTGAGGCATCCCGGCCACCAATAAAAACCTGAGGAGCCCAGGCCACCGAATCGGATCCTGAGGGGCCCCACCCACCAAATCAGACCCTGAGGCCAAAGTGGCCCCTGAGAGGCACCCACACTTAAGACGGATCCTGAGTTGAAAGTCTTGCAGGGGCAGCAGGCAAGTCTCTCTTAAAGGGGCAGCCCGGGCAGCATTTCAAACCACTATCTGTAATTCCTTCAGGAAATACACATCTAGTTATAGTGGTTTGAAAAAACCACTATATTGTAATCCGAATGCTGCTAACTTATTCTTCTTCTTATTATTATTATTAAGTTGATTTCCGCAATTAATGCGGCCCGAACCGCTACACGCACAGACTCCGTTGAGGTGTCATTTCGAAGCCAGCGTCCATGAGAGGTGTGCTAAGTATTTTTCGTGTCGATCGGATTTGTAGTTTTTGCGCAATTTGCGTTTGAAAATTTTTTTTCCCGTCATTGGAATGCACTGTCTCCAATGCTTTTCAATAGGAAATGGCAAAACGTGCCCTGAGGCGATTGAAATGACAGTTGAGCTCATTGATATGCGCAGGCACACCCAGTTACTATGCCAAGGCCTACGAACTTCACTTGAACCCCAGCACAGAGCCTCTGCCACATAATATCAGCTCTTAAAGCGAAACTCACAGCACAAATGCAAATCTAGCTTCATCACATGACACATGCCCCTGAGAGAGAATGTCCGCCAAATTTGATTTAGAAGAAGCCCAGTGAGCCACACTATCTCTTAAAGGGCCAAAGCGCCAAAGTGATTGTTAAAGGGCCAGCGCACCCAAATGAGTCTTAAAGGGCCGACACACCAAATCGGAGGCTGAGCCACCCCGGCCTCCAAATCGGAGGCTGAGCCACCCCGGCCTCCAAATCGGAGGCTGAGCCACCCCGGCCTCCAAATCGGAGGCTGAGCCACCCCGGCCTCCAAATCGGAAGCTGAGCCACCCCGGCCCCGGCCTCCAAATCGGAGGCTGAGCCACCCCGGCCTCCAAATCGGAGGCTGACCGACCCCGGCCTCCAAATCGGAGGCTGACCGACCCCGGCCTCCAAATCGGAGGCTGACCGACCCCGGCCTCCAAATCGGAGGCTGACCGACCCCGGCCTCCAAATCGGAGGCTGATCGACCCCGGCCTCCAAATCGGAGGCTGAGCCACCCCGGCCTCCAAATCGGAGGCTGAGCCACCCCGGCCTCCAAATCGGAGGCTGAGCCACCCCGGCCTCCAAATCGGAGGCTGATCGACCCCGGCCTCCAAATCGGAGGCTGATCGACCCCGGCCTCTAAATCGGAGGCTGATCGACCCCGGCCTCCAAATCGGAGGCTGATCGACCCCGGCCTCCAAATCGGAGGCTGATCAACCCCGGCCTCCAAATCGGAGGCTGAGCCACCCCGGCCTCCAAATCGGAGGCTGAGCGACCCCGGCCTTCAAATCGGAAGCTGAGCCACCCCGGCCTCCAAATCGGAGGCTGAGCCACCCCGGCCTCCAAATCGGAGGCTGATCCACCCCGGCCTCCAAATCGGAGGCTGAGCCACCCCGGCCTCCAAATCGGAGGCTGAGCCACCCCGGCCTCCAAATCGGAGGCTGAGCCACCCCGGCCTCCAAATCTGAGGCTCATCGACCCCGGCCTCCAAATCGGAAGCTTATCGACCCCTGCCTCCAAATCTGAGGCTCTTTGACCTCGGCCTCCAAATCGGAAGCTCAACGACCCCGGCCTCCAAATTGGAGGCTGAGCGACCCCAGCCTCCAAATCTTACCCAGAGTGGCCCCACCCACCAAATCAGACCCAGAGAGGCCCTGCCCACCGAATAGGACCCTGAGGGGCCCCGCCCACGAAATCGGACCCTGTGGGGCCCCGCCCACCAAATCGGACCCTGAGAGGCCCCGCCCACCAAATTGGACCCAGAGTGGTCCCGCCCACCAAATTGGACCCAGAGTGGTCCCGCCCACCAAATTGGACTCAGTGGGGCTCCGCCCACAAAATCGGACCCTGAGGGGCCGTGGCCACAAAATCAGGCCCTGAGGGGCCGCGGCCACAAAATCGGACCCTGAGGGGCCCCAACCACAAAATCGGACGCTGAGGGGACCCAACCACAAAATCGGACCCTGAGGGGCCCCTGACACTAAATCGGACCCTGAGGGGCCCCAGCCACAAAATCGGACCCTGAGGGGCCCAACCCACCATTTTGGACCCTGAGGGGCCCTGCCCACCAAATTGGACCCTGAGGGGCCCCGCCCACCAAATCGGACCCTGAGGGGCCCAAGCCACAAAATCGGACCCTGAGGGGCCCCACCCACAAAATTGGACCCTGAGGAGTTCCGGCCACAAAAATCGGATCCTGAGTGGCCCCGGCCACAAAATCGGACCCTGAGGGGCCCCAGCCACACAATCGGACCTTGAGGGGCCCCACCCATCAAATCAGACCCTGTGGGTCCCCGGCCACCAAATCGGACCCTGAGGGGCCCTGGCCACCAAATCGGACCCTGAGTGGCCCCAGCCACAAAATCGGACCCTGACGGGCCCCGGCCACAAAATTGGACCCTGAGGGGCCCCACCCACAAAATCAGGCTCTGAGGGGCCCCACTCACAAAATCAGACCCTGAGGCCAAAGTGGCCCCTGAGAGGCACCCACAGTTAAATCGTATCCTGAGTTGAAAGTCTTGCAGGGGCAGCAGGCAAGTCTCTCTTAAAGGGGCAGCCCGGCCACCATTTCAAACCACTATCTGTACTTCCTTCAGGAAATACACATCTAGTTATAGTGGTTTGAAAAAACCACTATATTGTAATCCGAACGCTGCTAACTTATTCTTCTTCTTATTATTATTATTAAGTTGATTTCCGCAATTAATGCGGCCCGAACCGCTACACGCACAGACTCCATTGAGGTGTCGTTTCGAAGCCAGCGTCCATGAGAGGTGTGCTAAGTATTTTTCGTGTCGATCGGATTTGTAGTTTTTGCGCAATTTGCGTTTGAAAATTTTTTTTCCCGTCATTGGAATGCACTGTCTCCAATGCTTTTCAATAGGAAATGGCAAAACGTGCCCTGAGGCGATTGAAATGACAGTTGAGCTCATTGATATGCGCAGGCAGACCCAGTTACTATGCCAACGCCTACGAACTTCACTTGAACCCCAGCACAGAGCCTCTGCCACATAATATCAGCTCTTAAAGCGAAACCCACAGCACAAATGCAAATCTAGCTTCATCACATGACACATGCCCCTGAGAGAGAATGTGTGCGCCAAAGTGGATTTAAAAGAAGCCCAGTCAGCCAAACTAGCTCTTAAAGGGCCAACGCGCCAAAGTGATTGTTAAAGGGCCAGCGCACCCAAATGAGTCTTAAAGGGCCGACACACCAAATCGGAGACTGAGCCACCCCGGCCTCCAAATCGGAGGCTGAGCCATCCCGGCCTCCAAATCGGAGGCTGATCCACCCCGGCCTCCAAATCGGAGGCTGATCCACCCCGGCCTCCAAATCGGAGGCTGATCGACCCAGGCCTTCAAATCAGAGGCTGAGCCACCCCGGCCTCCAAATCGGAGGCTGAGCCACCCCGGCCTCCAAATCGGAGGCTGAGCCACCCCGGCCTCCAAATCGGAGTCTCATCGACCCCGGCCTCCAAATCAGAGGCTTTTTGACCTCGGCCTCCAAATCGGAAGCTCAACGACCCCGGCCTCCAAATTGGAGGCTGAGCGACCCCAGCCTCCAAATCTTACCCAGAGTGGCCTCGCCCACCAAATCGGACCCTGTGGGGCCCCGCCCACCAAATCGGACCCTGAGAGGCCCCGCCCACAAAATCGGACCCAGAGTGGTCCCGCCCACCAAATTGGACCCAGAGTGGTCCCGCCCACCAAATTGGACCCAGAGGGGCTCCGCCCACAAAATCAGACCCAGAGGGGCCCCTGCCACAAAATCAGACCCTGAGGGGCCGTGGCCAAAAAATCAGACCCTGATGGGCCCCAGTCACAAAATTGGACCCTGATAGGCCCCGGCCACAAAATCGGACCCTGAAGGGCCCCAACCACAAAATCGGACCCTGAGGGGACCCAACCACAAAATCGGACCCTGAGAGGCCCCGCCCACCAAATTGGACCCAGAGTGGTCCCGCCCACCAAATTGGACCCAGAGGGGCCCCACCCACAAAATCGGACCCAGAGGGGCCCCTGCCACAAAATCGGACCCTGAGGGGCCGCGGCCACAAAATCAGACCCTGAGGGGCCGCGGCCACAAAATCGGACCCTGAGGGGCCCCAACCACAAAATCGGACCCTGAGGGGACCCAACCACAAAATCGGACCCTGAGGGGCCCCTGACACAAAATCGGACCCTGAGGGGCCCCGGCCACAAAATCGGACCCTGAGGGGCCCAACCCACAAAATCGGACCCTGAGGGGACCTGCCCACCAAATTGGACCCTGAGGGTCCCCGCCCACCAAATCGGACCCTGAGAGGTCCCACCCACAAAATCGGACCCTGACGGATCCCGGCCCCAAAATCGGACCCTAAGGGGCCCCACCTGCAAAATTGGACCCTGAGGGGTTCCGGCCACAAAAATCGGATCCTGATTGGCCCCGGCCACAAAATCGGACCCTGAGGGGCCCCAGCCACAAAATCGGACCTTGAGGGGCCCCACCCACCAAATCAGACCCTGAGGGGCCCCGGCCACCAAATCGGACCCTGAGGGGCCCCGGCCACCAAATCGGACCCTGAGTGGCCCCGGCCACAAAATCGGACCCTGAGAGGCCCCACCCAAAAAAATCGGACCCTGAGGGTCCCCACCCACAAATTCAGGCCCTTAGGGGCCGCACCCACAAAATCAGACCATGAGGCCAAAGTGGCCCCTGAGAGGCACCCACAGTTAAATCGTATCCTGAGTTGAAAGTCTTGCAGGGGCAGCAGGCAAGTCTCTCTTAAAGAGGCAGCCCGGGCACCATTTCAAACCACTATCTGTACTTCCTTCAGGAAATACACATCTAGTATTAATGTTGTAATCCGAACGCTGCTAACTTTTTCTTTTTATTCAGTTGATTTCCGCAATTAATGCGGCCCGAACCGCTACACGCACAGACTCCGTTGAGGTGTTGTTTTGAAGCCAGCGTCCACGAGAGGTGTGCTAAGTATTTTTCGTGTCGATCGGATTTGTAGTTTTTGCGCAATTTGCGTTTGAAAATTTTTTTTCCCCGTCATTGGAATGCGTGTCTCAATGCTTTTCAATTGGCAACTTAAAACGTGCCCTGAGGCAATTCAAATGGCAGTAAAGCTCATTGATATGCGCAGGCACACCCATTTACTATGCCAACGCCTACGAACGTCACATGACGCCCCCAGGACAGAGCTTTTGGCACATAATATCAGCTCTTAAAGCGAAACCCACAGCACAAATGCAAATCTAGCCTCATCACATGACGCATGCCCCTGAGAGAGAATGTGTGCCAAAGTGGATTTAGAAGCCCAGTGAGCCACCCTGTCTCTAAAACGGCCGATGCGCCATAGTGATTCTTAAAGGGCCAGCGCGCCAAATCGAAAACTGAGTGACCCCAGGCTCCAAATCGGAGGCTTAGCCACCCCGGCCTCCAGATTGGAGGCTGATAGACCCTGGCCTCCAAATCGGACCCAGCGTGGACCCGCTCAAGAAATCGGACCCAGAGGGGCTCCGTTCACCAAATCAGACCCAGAGTGGCCCCGCCCAGCAAATCGGACCCAGAGTAGCCCCGCCCACCAAATCGGACCCTGAGAGGTCCCGCCCAGCAAATTGGACCCAGAGTGGTCCCGCCCACCAAATCGGACCCAGAGTGGTCCGGCCCACCAAATCAGACCCTAAGGGGCCCCACCCACAAAATCGGACCCTGAGGGGCCCCTGCCACAAAATCAGACCCTGAGGGGCCCAACAAAATCGGACCCTGAGTAGCCCCGCCCAACAAAACAGACCCAGAGTGGCTCCACCCACCAAATCGGACCCAGAGTGGCCCCACCCACAAAATCGGATCCAGAGTGGCCCCACCCACAAGATTGGACCCTGAGGGGCCCCGGCCACAAAATCGGACCCTGAGGGGCCCCACCCACAAAATCAGACCCTGAGGGGATCCAGCCACAAAATCAGACCCTTAGGGGCCCCACCCACAAAATCGGACCCTGAGGGGCCCCACCCACAAAATTCGGAGCCTGAGGGGCCCCACCCACAAAATCGGACCCTGAGGGGCCCCACCCACAAAATCGGAGCCTGAAGGATCCCCGCTAACAATTCAAGCCCTGAGGAGCCCAGGCCATGGAATCGGATCCTGAGGGGCCCCACCCACCAAATCAGACCCTAAGGGGCCCCACCCACAAAATCGGACCCTGAGGGGCCCCACCCACAAAATCAGAGCCTGAGGGATCCCCGCTAACAATTCAAGCCCTGAGGAGCTCAGGCCAAGGAATCGGATCCTGAGGGGCCCCACCCACCAAATCAGACCCTGAGGCCAAAGTGGCCCCTGAGAGGCACCCACAGTTAAAACGAATCCTGAGTTGAAAGTCTTGCAGGGGCAGCAGGCAAGTCTCTCTTAAAGGGGCAGCCCGTTCACCATTTCAAACCACTATCTGTACTTCCTTCAGGAAATACACATCTAGTATTATTATTATTCAGTTGATTTTCCTCAATTAATGCTGCCCGAACCGCTAAACGCACAGACTCCGTTGAGGTGTCGTTTCGAAGCCAGCGTCCACGAGTGGTGTGCTAAGTATTTTTTCGTGTCGATCGCATTTGTAATTTTTGCACAATAAGCGTTTGAAAAATTTTTTCCCCATCATTGGAATGCATTGTCTCAATGCATTTCAATAGGAAAATTTTGCCATAGGAAGACATGAGGCAGCTTCATCACATGACGCATGCCCCTGAGAGAGAATGTGCGCCAAAGTGGATTTAGAAACCTAGTGAGCAAAACTGGCTCTTAAAGGGCCGACGCATCAAAGTGATTCTTAAAGGGCCAGCGCACCAAAACAAGTCTTAAAGGGTCAGCGCGCCAAATCGAAAGCTGAGTGACCCCAGGCTCCAAATCAGAGGCTGATTGAACCCGGCATCAAAATCGGAGGCTGAGCCACCCCGGCCTCCAAATCGGAGGCTGAGCCACCCCGGCCTCCAAATCTGAGGCTGAGCCACCCCGGCCTCCAAATCTGAGGCTGAGCCACCCCAGCCACCAAATCGGAGGCTGAGCCACCCCGGCCTCCAAATCAGAGGCTGAGCCACCCCGGCCTCCAAATCGGACCCAGAGTGGCCCCGCCCACCAAATCGGACCCAGAGTGGCACCGCCCACCAAATCAGACTCTGAGGGGCCCCGCCCACCAAAGCAGACCCAGAGCTGCCACGCCCACCAAATTGGACCCAGAGGGGCTCCGCCCACAAAATCGGACCCTAAGGGGCCCCACCCACAAAATTGGACCAAGAGGCCCCGGCCACAAAATCTGACCCTGAGGGATCCCATCCACCATTTCAAGCCCTGAGGAGCCCAGGTCACCGAATCGGAACCTGAAGGGCCCCACCCACCCAATCAGACCCTGAGGGGCCCCACAGGCGAACGTGGCCCCTGAGAGGCACCCACAGTTAAAACGAATCCTGAGTTGAAAGTCTTGCAGGGGCAGCAGGCAAGTCCCTCTTAAAGGGGCAGCCCGGGCACCATTTCAAACCACTATCTGTACTTCCTTCAGGAAATACACATCTATTTATTATTATAGTGGTTTGAAAAAACCACTATATTGTAATCCGAACGCTGCTAACTTATTCTTCTTCTTCTTATTATTATTATTAAGTTGATTTCCGCAATTAATGCGGCCCGAACCGCTACACGCACAGACTCCGTTGAGGTGTCGTTTCGAAGCCAGCGTCCATGAGAGGTGTGCTAAGTATTTTTCGTGTCGATCGGATTTGTAGTTTTTGCGCAATTTGCGTTTGAAAATTTTTTTTCCCGTCATTGGAATGCACTGTCTCCAATGCTTTTCAATAGGAAATGGCAAAACGTGCCCTGAGGCGATTGAAATGACAGTTGAGCTCATTGATATGCGCAGGCAGACCCAGTTACTATGCCAACGCCTACGAACTTCACTTGAACCCCAGCACAGAGCCTTTGCCACATAATATCAGCTCTTAAAGCGAAACCCACAGCACAAATGCAAATCTAGCTTCATCACATGACACATGCCCCTGAGATAGAATGTGCGACAAAGTGGATTTAAAAGAAGCCCAGTCAGCCAAACAAGCTCTTAAAGGGCCAACGCGCCAAAGTGATTGTTAAAGGGCCAGCGCACCCAAATGAGTCTTAAAGGGCCGACACACCAAATCGGAGGCTGAGCCACCCCGGCCTCCAAATCGGAGGCTGAGCCACCCCGGCCTCCAAATCGGAGGCTGAGCCACCCCGGCCTCCAAATCGGAGGCTAATCGACCCCGGCCTCCAAATCGGAAGTTCATCGACCCCGGCCTCCAAATCAGAGGCTCTTTGACCTCGGCCTCCAAATCGGAGGCTGAGCCACCCCGGCCTCCAAATAGGAGGCTGAGCCACCCTGGCCTCCAAATCGGAGGCTGATCGACCCCGGCCTCCAAATCAGAGGCTCTTTGACCTCGGCCTCCAAATCGGAAGCTCAACGACCCCGGCCTCCAAATTGGAGGCTGAGCGACCCCAGCCTCCAAATCTTACCCAGAGTGGCCCCGCCCACCAAATCGGACCCTGTGGGGCCCCGCCCACCAAATCGGACCCTGAGAGGCCCCGCCCACCAAATCGGACCCAGAGTGGTCCCGCCCACCAAATCGGACCCAGAGTGGTCCCGCCCACCAAATTGGACCCAGAGTGGTCCCGCCCACCAAATTGGACCCAGAGGGGCTCCGCCCACAAAATCAGACCCTGACGGGCCGCGGACACAAAATCGGACCCTGATGGGCCCCAGTCACAAAACTGGACCCTGATAGACCCCGGCCACAAAATCGGACCCTGAGGGGCCCCAACCACAAAATCGGACCCTGAGGGGACCCAACCACAAAATCGGACCCTGAGAGGCCCCGTCCACCAAATTGGACCCAGAGTGGTCCCGCCCACCAAATTGGACCCAGAGGGGCCCCACCCACAAAATCGGACCCAGGGGGCCCCTGCCACAAAATCGGACCCAGAGGGGCCCCGGCCACAAAATCGGACCCTGAGGGGACCCAACCACAAAATCGGACCCTGAGGGGACCCAACCACAAAATCGGACCCTGAGGGGCCCCACCCACAAAATCAGGCCCTGAGGGGCCCCACCCACAAAATCAGACCATGAGGCCAAAGTGGCCCCTGAGAGGCACCCACAGTTAAATCGTATCCTGAGTTGAAAGTCTTGCAGGGGCAGCAGGCAAGTCTCTCTTAAAGGGGCAGCCCGGGCACCATTTCAAACCACTATCTGTACTTCCTTCAGGAAATACACATCTAGTGTTAATTTTGTTATCTTTATTCAGTTGATTTCCGCAATTAATGCGGCCCGAACCGCTACACGCACAGACTCCGTTGAGGTGTCGTTTCGAAGCCAGCGTCCACGAGAGGTGTGCTAAGTATTTTTCGTGTTGATCGATTTGTAGTTTTTGCGCAATTTTTCCCGTCATTGGAACGAATTGTCTCAATGCATTTGAATGGGGAAATTTTGCCATAGACAAAACATGCCCTGAGGCGCTGAAATGGCAGTTGAGCTCATTGATATGCGCAGGCACACCCAATTACTATGCCAACGCCTACGAAAGTAACATGACGCCCCAAGGACAGTGCTTCTGCCACATAATATCAGCTCTTAAAGCGAAACCCACAGCACAAATGCAAATCTGGCTTCATCACATGACGCATGCCCCTGAAAGAGAATGTGCGCCAAAGTGGATTTAGAAGCCCAGTGAGCCAAACTGGCTATTAAAGGGCCGACGCGCCAAAGTGATTCTTAAAGGGCCGGTGCACCGAAATGAGTCTTAAAGGGCCGGCGCGCCAAATCGAAAGCGGAGTGACCCCAGGCTCCAAATCGGAGGCTGAGCCACCCCGGCCTACAAATCGGAGGCTGAGCCACCCTGGCCTCCAAATCGGACCCAGTGTGGCCCCGCTCACCAAAACGGACCCAGAGTGGCACAGCCCACCAAATCGGACACTGAAGGGCCCGCCCACCAAATCAGAGTCAGAGTGGCCCCACCCACAAAATCGGATCCTGAGGGGCCCCACCCACAAAATCGGACCCTGAGGGGCAACATCCACAAAATCGGACCCTGAGGGGCCACACCCACAAAATAAGACCGTGAGGGGCCCCACCCACAAAATTGGACCCTGAGGAATCCCGGCCACTAATTCAAATCTTGAGGAGCCCAGGCCACTGAATCGGATCCTGAGGGGCCCCACCAACCAAATCAGACCCTGAGGCCAAAGTGGCCCCTGAGAGGCACCCACATTTAAAACGGATCCTGAGTTGAAAGTCTTGCAGGGGCAGCAGGCAAGTCTCTCTTAAAGGGCAGCCCGGGCACCATTTCAAACCACTATCTGTACTTCCTTCAGGAAATACACATCTAGTATTAATGTTGTAATCCGAACGCGGCTAACTTATTCTTATTTTTCAGTTGATTTCCGCAATTAATGCGGCCCGAACCGCTACATGAACAGTCTCCGTTGAGGTGTCGTTTCAAAGCCAGCGTCCACGAGAGGTGTGCTAAGTATTTTTCGTGTCGATCGGATTTGTAGTTTTTGCGCAATTTGCGTTTGAAATTTTTTTCCCTGTCATTGGAATGCAGTGTCTCAATGCATTTGAATAGGAAACTTAAAACGTGCCCTGAGGCGATTGAAATGGCAGTAAAGCTCATTGATATGCGCAGGCACACCCAGTTACTATGCCAACGCCTACGAACGTCACATGACGCCCCCAGGACAGAGCTTCTGCCACATAATATCAGCTCTTAAAGCAAAACCCACAGCACAAATGCAAATCTAGCTTCATCACATGACGCATGCCTCTGAGAGAGAATGTGCGCCAAAGTGCCCACCAAATCGGACCCTGAGGGGCCCCACCCACAAAATCGAACCCTGAGGGGCCCCACCCACAAAATCGGACCAAGAGGGGCCCCGGCCACAAAATCATTCCCTGAGGGGCCCCGGCCACAAAATCGGACCCTGATGGGCCCCGGCCACAAAATCGGACCCTGAGGGGCCCCAACCACCAAATCGGACCCTGAGGAGCCCCGGCCACAAAATCGGACCCTGAGGGGCCCTGGCCACAAAATCAGACCCTGAGAGGCCCCGGCCACCAAATCGGACCCAGAGGGTCCCCACCCACCAAATCGGACCCTGAGTGGCCCCACCTACAAAATCGGACCCTGAGTGGCCCCGGCCACAAAATTGGACCCTGAGGGACCCCACCCACAAAATCGTACCCTGAGGGGTTCCGGCCACAAAATCGGACCCTGATGGGCCCCCGGCCACAAAATTGGACACTAAGGGGCCCCAACCACCAAATCAGACCCTGGGGGGCCCCACCCACAAAATCGGACCCTGAGGGGTTCCACCCACCAAATTGGATCCTGAGTGGCCCCGCCCACCAAATCGGACCCTGAGTGGCCCCGCCCACCAAATCGGACTCTGAGGGGCCCCGCCCACCAAATCGGAATCTGAGAGATCCCGCCCACCAAATCAGACCCTGAGGGGCCCCGCTCACCAAATAGGACCCTGAGGGGCCCCGCTCACCAAATCGAACCCTGAGGGGCCCCAGCCATAAAATCGGACCCTGAGGGGCCCCGGCCACCAAATCGGACCCTGAGGGGCCCCGGCCACCAAATGGGACCCTGAGGGGCCCCGCCCACAAAATCGGACCCTGAGGGGCCCCACCCACCAAATCAGACCCTGAGAGGCCCCGGCCACCAAATCGGACCCTGAGGGTCCCCACCCACCAAATCGGACCCTGAGTGGCCCCACCCACAAAATCGGACCCTGAGGGACCCCACCCACAAAATCGGACCCTGAGGGGTTCCGGACACAAAATCGGACCCTGATGGGCCCCCGGCCACAAAATCGGACACTGAGGGGCCCCAACCACCAAATCGGACCCTGGGGGCCCCACCCACAAAATCGGACCCTGAGGGGTTCCACCCACCAAATTGGACCCTGAGGGGCCCCGCCCACCAAATCGGACCCTAAGGGGCCCCGCCCACCAAATCGGATTCTGAGTAGCCCCGGACACCAAATCGGACCCTTAGGGGCCCCGCCCACCAAATCGGATTCTGAGTAGCCCCGGACACCAAATCGGACCCTGAGGGTCCCCACCCACCAAATCGGACCCTGAGTGGCCCCACCCACAAAATCGGACCCTGAGGGACCCCACCCACAAAATCGTACCCTGAGGGGTTCTGGCCACAAAATCGGACCCTGATGGGCCCCCGGCCACAAAATCGGACACTGAGGGGCCCCAACCACCAAATCGGACCCTGGGGGGCCCCACCCACAAAATCGGACCCTGAGGGGTTCCACCCACCAAATTGGACCCTGAGGGGCCCCGCCCACCAATCGGACCCTAAGGGGCCCCGCCCACCAAATCGGATTCTGAGTAGCCCCGGACACCAAATCGGACCCTTAGGGGCCCCACCCACCAGATCGGACCCTGAGTGGCCCTGCCCACCAAATCGGAGCCTGAGGGGCCCCGCCCACCAAATCGGATTCTGAAGGGCTCCAACCACAAAATCGGACCAGATGGGCCCCGGACACAAAATCGGACCCTGAGGGGCCCCCACCCACAAAATCAGGCCCTGAGGGGCCCCAACCACAAAGTCGGACCCTGAGGAGTCCCACCCACCAAATCGGACCCTGAGGGGCCCCGCCCACCAAATTCGACTCAGTGGCCCCGCCCACCAAATCAGACCCAGGAGGCCCCACCCACAAAATCGGACCCTGAGGGGCCCCAGCCACCAAATTGGACCCAGAGGGGCCCCAACCACAAAATTGGACCCTGAGGGGCCCCGGCCACAAAATTAGACCCTGAGGGGCCCCACACACCAAATCGGACCGTGAGGGGCCCCGGCCACAAAATCGAACCCTGAGGGGCCCCGGACACAAATCGGACCCTGAGGGATCCCACCCATAAAATCAGACCCTGAGGGGTTCCGGCCACAAAATCAGATCCTGAGGGGCCCCAACCACCAAATCGGACCCTGAGGGGCCCCTGCCACAACATCGGACCCTGAGGGGCCCCACCCTCAAAATCGGACCCTGAGTGGCCCCAATCACCAAATCGGACCCTGAGGGGCCCCGGACACAAAATCGGACCCTAAGGGGCCCCACCCATCAAATCAAACCCTGAGGGGCCCCGGCCACCAAATCAGACTCTGAGGGACCCCACCCACCAAATCGGACCCTTAGGGGCCCCGGCCACAAAATCGGACTCTGAGAGGCCCCACCCACAAAATCGGACACTGAGGCCTCACTCAAGATATCGGCCCCCGAGTGGCCCCGCCCACCAAATCGGCGCCCGAATGTACCCGCCCACCAAATTGGCCCCCGAGTGGCCCCGCCCACCAAATTGGCCCCCGAGTGGCCCCGCCCACCGAATCGTCCCCCGAGTGGCCCCGCCCACCAAATCGACCCCGAGTAGCCATGCCCACCGAATTGGCCCCGAGTGGCCTTGCACAACAAATCGGCCCCCTAGTGGGCCCGCCCACCAAACTGGACCCAGAGTGGTCCCGCCCACCAAAACCGACCCAGATTGGTCCCGCCCACCAAATTGGACCCAGAGGGGCTCCGCCCACATAATCAGACCCTAAGGGGCCCCACCCACAAAATCAGTCCTGAGGGGCCCCGGCCACATAATCGGACCCTGAGGAGCCCCGGCCGCAAAATCGGGCCCTGAGGGTCCCCACCCACAAAATCGGACCCTGAGGGGATCCGGCCACAAAATCAGACCCTGAGGGGCCCCGGCCACAAAATCGGACCCTGAGGGGCCCACTCACAAAATCGGACCCTGAGGGGCCCACCCACAAAATCGGACCCAGAGGGGCCACACCCACAAAATCAGACCCTGAGGGGACACACCCACAAAATCGGACCCTGAGGGGCCCCGCCCACCAAATCAGACCCAGAGTGGCCCCACCCACAAAATCAGAACCTGAGTGGCCCCAACCACAAAATCGGACCCTGAGGAGCCCCGGCCACAAAATCGGGCCCTGAAGGGCCCCACCCACAAAATTGGACCCTGAGGGGCCCCGGCCACAAAATCGGACCCTTAGAGGCCCCACCCACAAAATCGGACCCTGAGGGGATCCGGCCACAAAATCAGAATCTGAGGTGCCCCGGCCACAAAATCGGACCCTGAGGGGCCCCATTCACAAAATCGGACCCTGAGGGGCCACACCTACAAAATCAGACCCTGAGGGGCCACACCCACAAAATCGGACCCTGGGGGCCACACCCACAAAATAGGAGCCTGAGGGATCCCGGCCAACAATTCAAGCCCTGAGGAGCCTAGGCCACCAAATCAGATCCTGAGGTGCCCCACCCACCAAATCAGACCGAGGCCAAAGTGGCCCTTGAGAGGCACATACAGTTAAAACGGATCCTGAGTTGAAAGTCTTGCAGGGGCAGCAGGCAAGTCACTCTTAAAGGGGCAGCCCGGGCACCATTTCAAACCACTATCTGTACTTCCTTCAGGAAATACACATCTAGTATTATTATTACTATTCAGTTGATTTCTGCAATTAATGCAGCCCGAACCGCTACACGCACAGACTCCGTTGAGGTGTCGTTTCGAAGCCAGTGTTCACGAGAGGTGTGCTAAGTGTTTTTCATGTCGATCAGATTTATAGATTTTGCGCAATTTGTGTTTGAAAAAACATTTTCCTGTCATTGGAATGCACTGTCTCAATGCATTTCAATTGGAAAATTTTGCCATAGGGAAAACATGTGGCAGTCGTGAGGCGATTCAAATGGCAGTTAAGCTCATTGATATGCGCAGGCAGACACAGTTACTATGCCAATGTCTCCAAACTTTACATGACCCCACAGGGCCGACGCACCAAAATGAGTCTAGGGTTGGCACGCCAAATCGAAAGCTGAGTGACCCCAGGCTCCAAATCTGAGGCTGATTGACCCCGGCCTACAAATAGAACCTAAAGTGGCCCTGCCCACCAGATCGGACTCTGTGGGGCCCCGCCCACCAAATTGGACCCAGAGTGGCCCCGCCCACCAAATCGGACCCAGAGTGGCCCCGCCCACCAAATCTGACCCAGAGTGGCCTCGCCCACCAAATCAGACACTGAGGAGCCCCAACCACAAAATCGGGCCGTAAGGGGCCCCACCCACAAAATCGGACCCTGAGGGGCCTCGGCCACAAAATCGGACCCTGAGGGGCCCCAACCACAAAATTGAACCCTGAGGGGCCCCGACAACCAAATCGGACCCTGAGGGGCCCCGCCCACCAAATCGGACCCTGAGGGGCCCGGCCACAAAATCGGACCCTGAGGGGCCACACCCACAAAATTGGACACTGAGGGATCCTGGCCACCAATTAAAACCCTGAGGAGCCCAGGCCACCGAATCAGATCCTGAGGGGCCCCACCCACCAAATCAGACCCTGAGGCCAAAGGGTCCCCTGAGAGGCACGCACACTTAAAACGGATCCTGAGTTGAAAGTCTTGCAGAGGCAGCAGGCAAGTCTTTCTTAAAGGGGCAGCCCGGGCACCATTTCAAACCACTATCTGTAGTTCCTTCAGGAAATACACATCTAGTTATAGTGGTTTGAAAAAACCACTATATTGTAATCCGAACGCTGCTAACTTATTCTTCTTCTTATTATTATTATTAAGTTGATTTCCGCAATTAATGCGGCCCAAACCGCTTCACGCACAGACTCCGTTGAGGTGTCGTTTCGAAGCCAGCGTCCATGAGAGGTGTGCTAAGTATTTTTCGTGTCGATCGGATTTGTAGTTTTTGCGCAATTTGCGTTTGAAAATTTTTTTTCCCGTCATTGGAATGCACTGTCTCCAATGCTTTTCAATAGGAAATGGCAAAACGTGCCCTGAGGCGATTGAAATGACAGTTGAGCTCATTGATATGCGCAGGCAGACCCAGTTACTATGCCAACGCCTACGAACTTCACTTGAACCCCAGCACAGAGCCTCTGCCACATAATATCAGCTCTTAAAGCGAAACTCACAGCACAAATGCAAATCTAGCTTCATTACATGACACATGCCCCTGAGAGAGAATGTCCGCCAAATTTGATTTAGAAGAAGCCCAGTGAGCCAAACTAGCTCTTAAAGGGCCAACGCGCCAAAGTGATTGTTAAAGGGCCAGCGCACCCAAATGAGTCTTAAAGGGCCGACACACCAAATCGGAGGCTGAGCCACCCCGGCCTCCAAATCGGAGGCTGAGCCACCCCGGCCTCCAAATCGGAGGCTGAGCCACCCCGGCCTCCAAATCGGAGGCTGACCGACCCCGGCCTCCAAATCGGAGGCTGACCGACCCCGGCCTCCAAATCGGAGGCTGATCGACCCCGGCCTCCAAATCGGAGGCTGATCGACCCCGGCCTCCAAATCGGAGGCTGAGCCACCCCGGTCTCCAAATCGGAGGCTGAGCCACCCCGGCCTCCAAATCGGAGGCTGAGCCACCCCGGCCTCCAAATCGGAGGCTGAGCCACCCCGGCCTCCAAATCGGAGGCTGACCGACCCCGGCCTCCAAATCGGAGGCTGACCGACCCCGGCCTCCAAATCGGAGGCTGATCGACCCCGGCCTCCAAATCGGAGGCTGATCGACCCCGGCCTCCAAATCGGAGGCTGATCGACCCCGGCCTCCAAATCGGAGGCTGAGCCACCCCGGCCTCCAAATCGGAGGCTGAGCCACCCCGGCCTCCAAATCGGAGGCTGAACCGCCCCGGCCTCCAAATCGGACCCTGAGGGGCCCCGGCCACAAAATCGGACCCTGAGGGGCCCCAGCCACAAAATCGGACCCTGAGGGGCCCCTCCCACCAAATCGGACCCTGTGGGGCCCCGCCCACCAAATCGGACCCTGAGAGGCCCCGCCCACCAAATTGGACCCAGAGTGTTCCCGCCCACCAAATTGGACCCAGAGTGGTCCCGCCCACCAAATTGGACCCAGTGGGGCTCCGCCCACAAAATCGGACCCTGAGGGGCCGCAGCCACAAAATCAGACCCTGAGGGGCCGCGGCCACAAAATCGGACCCTGAGGGGCCCCAACCACAAAATCGGACCCTGAGGGGACCCAACCACAAAATCGGACCCTGAGGGGCCCCTGACACTAAATCGGACCCTGAGGGGCCCCGGCCACAAAATCGGACCCTGAGGGGCCCAACCCACCAAATTGGACCCTGAGGGGCCCTGCCCACCAAATCGGACCCTGAGGGGCCCCGCCCACCAAATCGGACCCTGAGGGGTCCCAGCCACAAAATCGGACCCTGAGGGGCCCCACCCACAAAATTGGACCCTGAGGAGTTCCGGCCACAAAAGTCGGATCCTGAGTGGCCCCGGCCACAAATTCGGACCCTGAGGGGCCCCAGCCACAAAATCGGACTTTGAGAGGCCCCACTCACCAAATCAGACCCTGAGGGTCCCCGGCCACCAAATCGGACCCTGAGGGGCCCCGGCCACCAAATCGGACCCTGAGTGGCCCCGGCCACAAAATCGGACCCTGAGTCGCCCCGGCCACAAAATCGGACCCTGAGGGGCCCCACCCACAAAATCGGACCCTGAGGGGCCCCACCCACAAAATCGGGCCCTGAGGGGCCCCACCCACAAAATCAGACCCTGAGGCCAAAGTGGCCCCTGAGAGGCACCCACAGTTAAATCGTATCCTGACTTGAAAGTCTTGCAGGGGCAGCAGGCAAGTCTCTCTTAAAGGGGCAGCCCGGGCACCATTTCAAACCACTATCTGTACTTCCTTCAGGAAATACACATCTAGTATTAATGTTGTAATCCGAACGCTGCTAACTTTTTCTTTTTATTCAGTTGATTTCCGCAATTAATGCGGCCCGAACCGCTACACGCACAGACTCCATTGAGGTGTCATTTCGAAGCCAGCGTCCACGAGAGGTGTGCTAAGTATTTTTCGTGTCGATCGGATTTGTAGGTTTTGCGCAATTTGCGTTCGAAATTTTTTTTTCCCGTCATTGGAATGCATGTCTCAATGCTTTTCAATGGGCAACTTAAAACATGCCCTGAGGCAATTCAAATGGCAGTAAAGCTCATTGATATGCGCAGGCACACCTATTCACTATGCCAACGCCTACGAACATCACATGACGCCCCCAGGACAGAGCTTCTGGCACATAATATCAGCTCTTAAAGCGAAGCCCACAGCACAAATGCAAATCTAGCTTCATCACATGAAGCATGCCCCTGAGAGAGAATGTGCGCCAAAGTGGATTTAGAAGCCCAGTGAGCCACCCTGTCTTTAAAACGGCCGACGCGCAAAAGTGATTCTTAAAGGGCCAGCGCGCCAAATCGAAAACTGAGTGACCCCAGGCTCCAAATCGGAGGCTTAGCCAACCCGGCCTCCAAATTGGAGGCTGATCGACCCGGGCCTCCAAATCGAACCCAGCGTGGCCCCACTCAAGAAATCGGACCCAGAGGGGCTCCGCTCACCAAATCAGACCCAGAGTGGCCCCGCCCAGAAAATCGGACCCAGAGTAGCCCCGCCCACCAAATCGGCCTCCGAGTGGCCCCGCCCACTAAATCGGGACCCGAGTGGCCCCACCCACCAAATCGGCCCCCCGAGTGGCCCCGCCCACCAAATCGACTCCCGAGTGGCCCCGCCCACCAAATCGACTCCCGAGTGGCCCCGCCCACCAAATCGACCCCCGAGTGACCCCGCCCACCAAATCGGCACCCGAGTGGCCCTGCCCACCAAATTGGACCCAGAGTGGTCCCGCCCACCAAAACGGACCCAGAGTGGTCCCGCCCACCAAATTGGACCCAGAGGGGCTCCGCCCACAAAATCAGACCCTAAGGGCCCCACCCACAAAATCAGACCCTGAGGGGCCCCGGCCACAAAATCAAACCCTGAGGGGCCCCAACAAAATCAGACCCTGAGGGGCCTCGGTCACAAAATTGGACCCTGATGGGCCCCGGTCACAAAATCGGACCCTGAGGGGCACCGGCCACAAAATTGGACCCTGAGGGGCCCCAACCACAAAATCGGACCCTGAGGGTCCCAACCCACAAAATCAGACCCTGAGGGGCCTCGGCCACAAAATCGGACCCTGATGGGCCCCGGTCACAAAATCGGACCCTGAGGGGCACCGGCCACAAAATCGGACCCTGACGGGCCCCAACCACAAAATCGGACCCTGAGGGTCCCAACCCACAAAATCGGACCCTGAGGGGCCCCGGCCAGAAAATCGGACCCTGAGGGGCCCCGCCCACCAAATTGGACCCTGAGGGGCCCCGCCCACCAAATCAGACCCTGAGGGGACCCGCCCACCAAATCGAACCATGAGTAGCCCCGCCCAAAAAACGGACCCAGAGTGGCTCCACCCACCAAATCGGACCCTGAGTGGCCCCATCCACAAAATCAGACCCTGAGGGGCCCCGGCCACAAAATCGGACCCTGAGGGGCCCCAACCACAAAATCAGACCCTGAGAGGTCCCAACCACAAAATCGGACCCTGAGGGGATCCGGACACAAAATCGGACCCTGTGGGGCCCCGGCCACAAAATCGGACCCTCAGGGGCCCAACCCACAAAAACGGACCCTGAGGGGCCCCAACCACAAAATCGGACCCTGAGGGGCCCCACTCACAATATCGGACCCTGATGGGCCCCACTCACAAAATCGGACCCTGAGGGGCCCCACCCACAAAATCGGACCCTGAGGGGCCCGACCCACAAAATCGGACCCTGAGGGGCCACACCCACAAAATCTGACCCTGAGGGGCCACACCCACAAAATCGGACCCTGAGGGGCCACACCCACAAAATCGGACCCTGAGGGGCCACACCCACAAAATAGGAGCCTGAGGGATCCCGGCCAACAATTCAAGCCCTGAGGAGCCCAGGCCAAGGAATCAGATCCTGAGGAGCCCCACCCACCAAATCAGACCCTGAGGCCAAAGTGGCCCCTGAGAGGCACTCACAGTTAAAAAGGATCCTGAGTTGAAAGTCTTGCAGGGGCAGCAGGGAAGTCTCTCTTAAAGTGGCAGCCCGGTACGATTTCAAACCACTATCTGTAGTTCCTTCAGGAAATACAAATCTAGTATTATTAATATTCAGTTGATTTCCGCAATTAATGCGGCCCGAACCGCTACACGCACACACTCCGTTGAGGTGGCGTTTCAAAGCCAGCGTCCACGAGTGGTGTGCTAAGTATTTTTCGTGTCGATCGGATTTATAGTTTTTGCACAATTTGCGTTTGAAAAAAACATTTTCATGTCATTGGAATGCATTGTCTCAATGCATTTTAATGGGAAAATGTTGCCATAGGGAAAACATGGGGCAGTCATGAGGTGGCAGTTAAGCTCATTGATATGCACAGTCACTCCCAGTTACTATGCCAACGCCTACAAACTGTACATGACCCCAGCAGGACACAGTGTCTGCCAGATAATATCAGCTCTTAAAGCGAAACCCAAAGCACAAATGCAAATCTAAATTCATCACATGACGCATGCCCCTAAAAGATAATGTGCGCCAAAGTGGATTTAGAAGCCCAGTGCGGCAAACTGGCCATTAAAGGGCCGACGCGCCTAAGTGATTCTTAAAGGGCTGGCGCACCAAAATGAATCTTAAAAGGCCGGCGGGCCAAATCGAAAGCTGAGTGACCCCAGGCTTCAAATCGGAGGCTGAGCCACCCCAGCCTCCAAATCGGAGGCTGATCGACCCTGGCCTACATATCGGAGGCTGAGCCACCCTGGCCTCCAAATCGGACCCAGAGTGGCACCGCCCACCAAATCGGACCCAGAGTGGCCCCGCCTGCCAAATCAGATCCTGAGGGGCCCCACCCACCAAATCAGACCCTGAGGGGCCCCACAGGCCAAAGTGGCCCCTGAGAGGCACCCACAGTTAAAACGGATCCTGAGTTGAATGTCTTGCAGGGGCAGAAGGCAAGTCTCTCTTAAAGGGGCAGCCCGGGCGCCATTTCAAACCACTATCTGTACTTCCTTCAGGAAATACACATCTAGTTATTATTATTATTATTAAGTTGATTTCCGCAATTAATACAGCCCGAACCGCTACACGCACAGACTCCGTTGAGGTGTCGTTTCGAAGCCAGCGTCCATGAGAGGTGTGCTAAGTAATTTTCGTGTCGATCAGATTTGTAGTTTTTGCGCAATTTGTGTTAGAAATTTTTTTTCCCGTCATTGGAATGAATTGTCTCAATGCATTTGAATGGGGAAATGGCAAAACGTGCCCTGAGGCGATTGAAATGGCAGTTGAGCTCATTGATATGCGCAGGCAGAACCAGTTACTATGCCAACGCCTACGAACGTCACATGACATCTCCAGAACAGAGCTTCTGCCACATAATATCGGCTCTTAAAGCGAAACCCACAGCACAAATGCAAATCTAGCTTCATCACATGACACATGCCCCTGAGAGAGAATGTGCGCCAAAGTGTATTTAGAAGCCCAGTGAGCCACCCTGGCTCTTAAAGGGCCGAAGCGCCAAAGTGATTCTTAAAGGGCCGCCGCACCGAAATGAGTCTTAAAGGGCCGACGCGCAAAATCGAAAGCTGAGTGACCCCAGGCTCCAAATCGGAGGCTGAGCCACCCCGGCCTTAAAATCGGAGGCTGAGCCACTCTGGCCTCCAAATCGGACCCAGAGTGGCCCCGCCCACCAAAAACGGACCCAGAGTGGCACAGCCCACCAAATCGGACATTGAGGGCCCCCGCCCACCAAATCAGACTCAGAGTGGCCCCACCCACCAAATCGGACCCTGAAGGGCCCTGCCCACCAAATCGGACCCAGAGGGGCCCTGCCCACCAAATCGGACCCTGAGGAGCTCCGTCCACCAAATCGGACCCAGAGTGACCCCGCCCACCAAATCGGACCATGAAGGGCCCCGCCCACCAAATCGGAAGCAGAGGGGCCCCGCCCACCAAATCGGACCCTGAGGGGCCCCTCCCACCAAATCGGACCCTGAGGGGCACTGCCCACTAAATCGGGCCGAGAGAGGCCACGCCCACAAAATCGGACCCTGAGGAGCCCCGCCCACCAAATCAGACCCCGAGGGGCCCCGCCCACCAAATCAGACCCTGAGGGGCCCCGCCCACTAAATAGGACCCAGAGTGGCCCCGCCCACCAAAATGGACCCAGGGGGCTCCACCCACAAAATCAGACCCTAAGGGGCCCCACCCACAAAATCGGACCCTGAGTAGACCCGGCCACAAAATCAGACCCTGAGGGGCCCCAACCACAAAATCGGACTCTGAGGGGCCCCGGCCACAAAATCGAACCCTGAGGGGCCCCACCCACAAAATCGGACCCTGAGGGGCCCCGGCCACAAAATCGGAACCTGAAGGGCCCCGGCCACAAAATCGGACCCTGAGCGGCCCATCCACAAAATCGGACCCTGAGGGGCCCCAGCCACAAAATCGGACCCTGAGGGGCCCCGGCCACGAAATCAGACTCTGAGGGGCCCCACCCACAAAATCGGACCCTGAGGGCCCCCAATCACAAAATCGGACCCTGAGGGGCCCCGGCCACAAAATCGGACCCTGAGAGACCCCGGCCACAAAATCGAACCCAGAGGGGCCCCACCCACAAAATTGGACCCTGGGGGCCCCGCCCACCAAATCAGACCCTGAGGGGCCCCACCCACAAAATCGGACCCTGAGGGGCCCCGCCCTCAAAATCGGACCCTGAGTAGACCCGGCCACAAAATCAGACCCTGAGGGGCCCCAACCACAAAATCGGACCCTGAGGGGCCCCAGCCACAAAATCGGACCCTGAGGGGCCCCACCCTCAAAATCGTATCCAGAGGGGCCCCACCCTCAAAATCGGATCCAGAGGGGCCCAACCAACAAAAACGGACCCTGAGGGGCCCCGGCCACAAAATCGGACCCTGAGGGGCCCCGGCCACAAAATCGGACCCTGAGGGGCCCCACCCACAAAATCGGACCCTGAGGGGCCCCGGCCACAAAATCGGAACCTGAAGGGCCCCGGCCACAAAATCGGAACCTGAAGGGCCCCGGCCACAAAATCGGACCCTGAGCGGCCCATCCACAAAATCGGACCCTGAGGGGCCCCAGCCACAAAATCGGACCCTGAGGGGCCCCGGCCACGAAATCAGACTCTGAGGGGCCCCACCCACAAAATCGGACCCTGAGGGCCCCCAATCACAAAATCGGACCCTGAGGGGCCCCGGCCACAAAATCGGACCCTGAGAGACCTCGGCCACAAAATCGAACCCAGAGTGGCCCCACCCACAAAATTGGACCCTGGGGGCCCCGCCCACCAAATCAGACCCTGAGGGGCCCCACCCACAAAATTGGACCCTGGGGGCCCCGCCCACCAAATCAGACCCTGAGGGGCCCCACCCACAAAATCGAACCCTGAGGGGCCCCGCCCTCAAAATCGGACCCTGAGTAGACCCGGCCACAAAATCAGGCCCTGAGGGGCCCCAACCACAAAATCGGACCCTGAGGGGCCCCAACCACGAAACCGGACCCTGAGGGGCCCCAACCACAAAACCGGACCCTGAGGGGCCCCAACCACAAAATCAGACCCTAAGGGGCCCCGGCCACAAAATCGGACCCTAGAGACCCCGGCCACAAAATCGAACCCAGAGGGGCCCCACCCACAAAATTGGACCCTGAGGGGCCCCGCCCACAAAATCGGACCCTGAGGGGATCCGCCCACCAAATCGGACCCTGAGGGGCCCCGCCAACCAAATCGGACTCTGAGGGGCCCCACCCACAAAATCGGACCCTGAGGGCCCCCAACCACAAAATCGGACCCTAAGGGGCCCCGGCCACAAAATCGGACCCTGAGAGACCCCAGCCACAAAATCGAACCCAGAGGGGCCCCGCCCACCAAATCGGACCCTCAGGGGCCCGTCCATAAATTCGGACGTGAGGGGCCCCGCCCTCAAAATCAGACCCTGAGAGGCCCCGCCCTCCAAATCGGACCCTGAGGGGCCCCGCCAACCAAATTGGACTGAGGGGCCCCACCCACAAAATCGGACCCTGAGGGCCGCAACCACAAAATAGGACCCTAAGGGGCCCTGCCCTCAAAATCAGACCCTGAGTAGACCCGGCCACAAAATCAGACCCTGAGGGGCCTCAACCACAAAATCGGACCCTGAGGGGCCCCGGCCACAAAATCGGACCCTGAGGGGCCCCACCCTCAAAATCGGATCCTGAGGGGCCCAACCAACAAAATTGGACCAAGAGGCCCCGGCCACAAAATCTGACCCTGAGGGGCCCCAGCCACAAAATCGGACCCTGAGGAGCCCAGGTCACCGAATCGGAACCTGAAGGGCCCCACCCACCCAATCAGACCCTGAGGGGCCCCACAGGCGAACGTGGCCCCTGAGAGGCACCCACAGTTAAAACGAATCCTGAGTTGAAAGTCTTCCTGAGTGACCACAGGCTCCAAATGGGAGGCTGATCGACCCCCCGGCCTCCAAATCGGAGGCTGAGCCACCCCGGCCTCCAAATCGGAGGCTGATTGACCCCGGCCTTCAAATCGGAGGCTGGTTGACCCCGGCCTCCAAATCGGAGGCTGAGCCACCACAGCCTCCAAATCGGAGGCTGAGCCACCCCGGCCTCCAAATCGGATGCTGAGCCACCCCGGCCTCCAAATCGGAGGCTGAGAAACCCCGGCCTCCAAATCGGAGGCTGAGCCACCCCGGCCTCCAAATCGGAGGCTGAGCCACCCCGGCCTCCAAATCGGAGGCTGAGCCACCCCGGCCTCCAAATCGGAGGCTGAGCCACCCCGGCCTCCAAATCGGAGGCTGAGCCACCCCGGCCTCCAAATCGGAGGCTGAGCCACCTCGGCCTCCAAACCGGAGGCTGAGCCACCCCGGCCTCCAAATCGGAGGCTGAGCCACCCCGGCCTCCAAATCGGAGGCTGAGCCACCCCGGCCTCCAAATCGGAGGCTGAGCCACCCCTGCCTCCAAATGGGAGGCTGATCGACCCCGGCCTCCAAATGGGAGGCTGATCGACCCCGGCCTCCAAATCGGAGGCTGAGCCACCCCGGCCTCCAAATCAGAGGCTGATCGACCCCGGCCTCCAAATCGGAGGCTGATCGACCCCGGCCTCCAAATCGGAGGCTGATCGACCCCGGCCTCCAAATCGGAGGCTGATCGACCCCGGCCTCCAAATCGGAGGCTGAGCCACCCCGGCCTCCAAATCGGAAGCTCATCGACCCCGGCCTCCAAATCTTACCCAGAGTGGCCCCGCCCACCAAATCGGACCCAGAGAGGCCCTGCCCACCAAACCGGACCCAGAGGGGCCCCACCCACCAAATCGGACCATGTGGGGCCCCGCCCACTAAATCGGACCCAGAGTGGCCCCGCCCACCAAATCGGACCCAGAGGGTCTCCGCCCACAAAATCAGACCCTAAGGGGCCCAACCCACCAAATCTGACCCTGAGGGGCCCCAACCACAAAATCGGACCCTGATTGGTCCCAACCACAAAATCAGACCCTGAGGGGCCCCGGCCACAAAATCGGACCCTGAGCGGCCCCGCCCACAAAATCGGACCCTGAGGGGCCCAACCCACATAATCGGACCCTGAGGGGCCCCAGCCAAAAAATCAGACCCTGATGGGCCCCAGCCACAAAATCAGACCCTGAGGGGCCCCAGCCACAAAATCGGACCCTGAGCGGCCCCGCCCACAAAATCGGACCCTGAGGGGCCCAACCCACATAATCGGACCCTGAGGGGCCCCAGCCAAAAAATCAGACCCTGATGGGCCCCAGCCACAAAATCGGAGCCCTGAGGAGCCCAGGCCAAGGAATAAGATCCTGAAGGGCCCCACCCACCAAATCAGACCCTGAGGCCAAAGTGGCCCCTGAGAGGCACATACAGTTAAACAGATCCTGAGTTGAAAGTCTTGCAGGGGCAGCAGGCAAGTCTCTCTTAAAGGGGCAGCCCGGGCACCATTTCAAACCACTATCTGTACTTCCTTCAGGAAATACACATCTAGTTATTATTATTATTCAGTTGATTTCCGCAATTAATGTGGCCCAAACCGTTTGAAAAAACCACTATATTGTAATCCGAACGCTGCTAACTTATTCTTCTTATTATTATTAAGTTGATTTCCGCAATTAATGCGGCCTGAACCGCTACACGCACAGACTCCGTTGAGGTGTCGTTTCAAAGCCAGCGTCCATGAGAGGTGTGCTAAGTAGTGTTGAGCATTCCGATACCGCAAGTATCGGGTATCGGCCGATACTTGCTGTATCGGAATTCCGATACCGACTTCCGATATTTTTTCAATATCGGAATTCGGCATCGGAATCGGAAGTTCAGTTGATTGACGGCCTGACGTCATCATGATGCGCGGTGTGTGCGCATCATGATGCGCCGTCATTTCGGGCCTTCCGGGGGTCTCTGCCGGCCTGCCGGGGGGCTGTGCCGGCCTGCCGGGGGGCTGTGTGGACTGCCCGGGGTCTGTACCGGCCTGCCGGGGGGCTGTGCCGGCCTGCCGGTGGTCTGTGCACCCTGTGGGGGTCTGTACCGGCCTGCCGGGGGGCTGTGCCGGCCTGCCGGGGGGCTGTGCTGATGTTCGGGGGTCTGTGCAAGCATCGTCCGATGGGACTACAAGTCCCATCGGGCGATGCCTGCTACCATGACAGTGATTGACACATTAGCCAATGATGGGACAGTAGTAGTCCCATCATCCGGCTAATGTGTTAAATGTTAAAAAAAAAAAAAAAATACTACATACATACTACATGCATGCTACATACATACTACATGCATGCTACATACATACTACATATATACTACATACATACTACATACATGCTACATACATACTACATACATACTACATGCATGCTACATACATACTACATATATACTACATACATACTACATACATGCTACATACATACTGCATGCTACATACATACTACATACATACTACATGCATGCTACATACATACTACATACATACTACATACATACTACATACATGCTACATACATACTGCATGCTACATACATACTACATACATACTACATACATACTACATGCATGCTACATACATACTACATATATACTACATGCATGCTACATACATACTACATGCTACATACATACTACATATATACTACATACATACTACATACATACTGCATGCTACATACATACTACATACATACTACATACATACTACATGCATGCTACATACATACTACATGCATGCTACATACATACTACATGCATGCTACATACATACCACATACATACTACATGCTACATACATACCACATATATACTACATACATACAATACATTCATACAATACATACATAGACATACAGTACATATAACATAGAGTAACATACTTACCAATACTTGTCACATTGTTCCCCGAAGCCATTGTCTTTTCCGGGATAAATATTAACATAACAAACCACAAAAATACTCACCCACGATCCGAAGCAGTCCACGAGTGTGTCCCACGACGATCTTGGGTAGAGAACTGCAGCATCAGATGATGCTGCCGTTCTCTACGGGCTGCAGGAATCCAATGACGGAAGGTAGGTATCCTTCCGCACTGTATTCCTCCGCCACTTAAAAAAAAAAAGTCCCTAGTCTCACTTTATGCCATTGCTGTGTGGGAATTTCCCACACAGCAATGGCATAAAGTGAGACTAGGGACTTTTTTTTTTTTAAGTGGCGGAGGAATACAGTGCGGAAGGATACCTACCTTCCGTCATTGGATTCCTGCAGCCCGTAGAGAACGGCAGCATCATCTGATGCTGCAGTTCTCTACCCAAGATCGTCGTGGGACACACTCGTGGACTGCTTCGGATCGTGGGTGAGTATTTTTGTGGTTTGTTATGTTAATATTTATCCCGGAAAAGACAATGGCTTCGGGGAACAATGTGACAAGTATTGGTAAGTATGTTACTCTATGTTATATGTACTGTATGTCTATGTATGTATTGTATGAATGTATTGTATGTATGTAGTATATATGTGGTATGCATGTAGTATGTATGTAGTATGTATGTAGCATGCATGTAGTATGTATGTAGCATGCATGTAGTATGTATGTAGTATGTATGTAGTATATATGTAGTATGTAGTATGAATGTAGTATATATGTAGTATGTATGTAGCATGTAGTATGTAGCATGCATGTAGTATATATGTAGTATGTATGTAGCATGTAGTATGTATGTAGCATGTATGTAGTATATATGTAGTATGTATGTAGCATGTAGTATGTATGTAGCATGCATGTAGTATATATGTAGTATGTAGTATGTATGTAGCATGCATGTAGTATGTAGCATGTAGTATGTATGTAGCATGCATGTAGTATATATGTAGTATGTATGTAGCATGTAGTATGTATGTAGCATGCATGTAGTATATATGTAGTATGTAGCATGTAGTATGTATGTAGCATGCATGTAGTATGTAGCATGTAGTATGTATGTAGCATGCATGTAGTATATATGTGTTATGTATGTAGCATGTAGCATGCATGTAGCATGCATGTAGTATGTATGTAGTATATATGTGGTATGTATGTAGCATGCAGTATGTATGTAGCATGCATGTAGTATATATGTAGTATGTATGTTGCATGTAGTATTTATGTAGTATGAATGTAGCATGTATGTAGTATGTAGTATGAATGTAGCATGTATGTAGTATGCATGTTGTATGTATGTAGCATGTAATTTTTTTTTTTTTTTTTTTTTTTTTTACATTTAACACATTAGCCGGATGATGGGACTACTACTGTCCCATCATTGGCTAATGTGTCAATCACTGTCATGGTAGCAGGCATCGCCCGATGGGACTTGTAGTCCCATCGGACGATGCCTGCACAGACCCCCGGAGCCTGCACAGACCACCGGCAGGCCGGCACAGCCCCCCGGCAGGCCGGCACAGCCCCCCGGAGCCTGCACAGCCCCCCGGCAGGCCGGCACAGCCCCCCGGCAGGCCGGCACAGCCCCCCGGAGCCTGCACAGACCACCGGCAGGCCGGCACAGACCACCGGAGCCTGCACAGACCCCCTGGCAGGCCGGCACAGCCCCCCGAAAGGCCCGTACAGACCCCAGAGAGGCTGTACAAGGGCAGGAAAGGGTTTTTCTTATTCCGATACCGGAAGTCCCATAGACTTGAATGGGACTTCTGGTATCGGAATCGGCGATACCGATACTTTTTTTAAAGATCTGCCGATACCATCCGATACGATACTTTGAAGTATCGGACGGTATCGCTCAACTCTAGTGCTAAGTATTTTTCGTGTCGATCGGATTTGTAGTTTTTGCGCAATTTGCGTTTGAAAATTTTTTTTCCCATCATTGGAATGCACTGTCTCCAATGCTTTTCAATAGGAAATGGCAAAACGTGCCCTGAGGCGATTGAAATGACAGTTGAGCTCATTGATATGCGCAGGCAGACCCAGTTACTATGCCAACGCCTACGAACTTCACTAGAACCCCAGCACAGAGCCTCTGCCACATAATATCAGCTCCTAAAGCGAAACCCACAGCACAAATGCAAATCTAGCTTCATCACATGACACATGCCCCTGAGAGAGAATGTGTGCGCCAAAGTGGATTTAAAAGAAGCCCAGTCAGCCAAACTAGCTCTTAAAGGGCCAACGCGCCTAAGTGATTGTTAAAGGGCCAGCGCACCCAAATGAGTCTTAAAGGGCCGACACACCAAATCGGAGACTGAGCCACCCCGGCCTCCAAATCGGAGGCTGAGCCACCCCGGCCTCCAAATTGGACAATGAGCCACCCCGGCCTCCAAATTGGACAATGAGCCACCCCGGCCTCCAAATCGGAGCCTGATCCACCCCCGGCCTCCAAATCGGAGGCTGATCGACCCAGGCCTCCAAATCAGAGGCTGAGCCACCCCGGCCTCCAAATCGGAGGCTGAGCCACCCCGGCCTCCAAATCGGAGGCTGAGCCACCCCGGCCTCCAAATCGGAGGCTGAGCCACCCCGGCCTCCAAATCGGAGGCTGAGCCACCCCGGCCTCCAAATCGGAGGCTGAGCCACCCCGGCCTCCAAATCGGAGGCTGAGCCACCCCGGCCTCCAAATCGGAGGCTGAGCCACCCCGGCCTCCAAATCGGAGGCTGAGCCACCCCGGCCTCCAAATCGGAGTCTCATCGACCCCGGCCTCCAAATCAGAGGCTTTTTGACCTCGGCCTCCAAGTCGGAAGCTCAACGACCCCGGCCTCCAAATTGGAGGCTGAGCGACCCCAGCCTCCAAATCTTACCCAGAGTGGCCCCGCCCACCAAATCGGACCCTGTGGGGCCCCAGCCACAAAATCGGACCCTGAGAGACCCCGGCCACAAAATCGGCCCTGAGGGGCCCCAACCACAAAATCAGACCCAGAGGGGCCCCGGTCACAAAATCGGACCCTGAGGGGCCCCAGCCACAAAATCGGACCTTGAGGGGCCCCACCCACCAAATCAGACCCTGAGGGGCCCCGGCCACCAAATCGGACCCTGAGGGGCCCCGGCCACCAAATCGGACCCTGAGTGGCCCCGGCCACAAAATCGGACCCTGAGAGGCCCCACCCAAAAAAATCGGACCCTGAGGGGCCCCACCCACAAAATCAGGCCCTGAGGGTCCCCACCCACAAAATCAGACCATGAGGCCAAAGTGGCCCCTGAGAGGCACCCACAGATAAATCGTATCCTGAGTTGAAAGTCTTGCAGGGGCAGCAGGCAAGTCTCTCTTAAAGGGGCAGCCCGGGCACCATTTCAAACCACTATCTGTACTTCCTTCAGGAAATACACATCTAGTTATAGTGGTTTGAAAAAACCACTATAATGTAATCCGAACGCTGCTAACTTATTCTTCTTATTATTATTATTATTAAGTTGATTTCCGCAATTAATACAGCCCGAACCGCTACACGCACAGACGCCGTTGAGGTGTTGTTTCGAAGCCAGCGTCCACGAGAGGTGTGCTAAGTATTTTTCGCGTCGATCGGATTTGTAGTTTTTGTGCAATTTGCGTTTGAAAATTTTTTTCCCGTCATTGGAATGCACTGGCTCCAATGCTTTTCAATGGGTAATGGCAAAACGTGCCCTGAGGCGATTGAAATGGCAGTTGAGCTCATTGATATGCGCAGGCAGACCCAGTTACTATGCCAACGCCTACGAACGTCACATGACATCCCAAGGACAGAGATTCTGCCACATAATATCAGCTCTTAAAGTGAAACCCACAGCACAAATGCAAATCTAGCTTCATCACATGACACATGCCCCTGAGATAGAATGTGCGACAAAGTGGATTTAGAAACCCAGTGAGCCACCCTGGCTCTTAAAGGGCCGACGTGCCACAGTGATTCTTAAAGGGCCAGCGCACCGAAATGAGTCTTAAAGGGCCGGCGCGCCATATCGAAAGCTGAGTGACCCCGGCCTCCAAATCGGAGGCTGAACCACCCCGGCCTCCAAATCGGAGGTTGAGTCACCCTGGCCTCCAAATCGGACCCAGTGTGGCCCCGCTCAAAAAATCAGACCCAGAGTAGCACAGCCCACCAAATCGGATCCTGAGGGGCCCCGCCCACCAAATCAGACTCCCGAGTGGCCCCGCCCACCAAATCGGACCCTGAAGGGCCCCGTCCACCAAATCGGACCCTGAAGGGCCCCGCCCACCAAATCAGACCCTGAGAAGCCCCGCCCACCAAATCGGACCCAGAGTGACCCCGCCCACCAAATCGAACCCTGAAGGGCCCCGCCGATCAAATCGGACCCAGAGTGGCCCCGCCTACCAAATCGGACCCTGAGGGGCCCCGCCCACCAAATCGGAACCTGAGGGGCCCCGCCCACCAAATCGGAACCTGAGGGGCCCCGCCCACCAAATCGGAACCTGAGGTGCCCCGCCCACCAAATCGGACCCAGATTGACCCCGCCCACCAAATTGGACCCCGAGGAGCCCCGCCCACCAAATCGGACCCAGATTGACCCCGCCCACCAAATCAGACCCTGAAGGGCCCCGCCCACCAAATCGGACCCAGAGGTGCCCCGCCCACCAAATCGGACCCTGAAGGGCCCCGCCCACCAAATCGGACCCAGAGGGGCCCCGTCCACCAAATCGGTCCCAGGGGGCCCCGCCCACCAAATCGGACCATGAGGGGCCCCGCCCACCAAATCAGACCATGAGGGGCACCGCCCACTAAATCTGACCATGAGGGGCACCGCCCACCAAAATGGACCCAGGGGGCTCAACCCACAAAATCAGACCCTAAGGGGCCCCACCCACAAAATCGGACCCTGAGTGGGCCCGGCCACAAAATCAGACCCTGAGGGGCCCCAACCACAAAATCGGACCCTGAGAGACCCCGGCCACAAAATCGGACCCTGAGGGGCCCCACCCACAAAATCAGACCCTGTGGGGCCCCAGTCACAAAATCGGACCGTGATGGGCCCCAGCCACAAAATCAGACCCTGAGGGGCCCCAGCCACAAAATCGGACCCTGAGGGGCCCCACCCACAAAATCAGACCCTGAGGGGCCCCACCCACAAAATCGGACCCTGAGGGGCCCCGCCCACCATATTAGACCCTGAGGGGCCCCACCCTCAAAATCAGACCCTGAGGGGCCACAGCCACAAAATCAGACCATGAGGGGCCCCAGCCACAAAATCGGACCCTGAGGTGCCCCACCCACAAAATCTGACCCGGATGGGCCCCACCCACAAATCCAGACCCTGAGGGGCCCCAGCCACAAAATCGGACCCTGAGAGACCCCGGCCACAAAATCGGCCCTGAGGGGCCCCAACCACAAAATCAGACCCAGAGGGGCCCCGGTCACAAAATCGGACCCTGAGGGGCCCCACCCACAAAATCAGACCCTGAGGGACCCCAGCCACAAAATCAGACCCTGAGGGGCCCCATCCACAAAATCGGACCCTGAGGGGCCCCAGCCACAAAATCGGACCCTGAGGGGCCCCACCCACAAAATCGGACCCTGAGGGGCCCCGCCCACCAAATTAGACCCTGAGGGGCCCCACCCTCAAAATCGGTCCCTGAGGGGCCCCGGCCAAAAATCGGACCCTAAGGGGCCCCACCCGCAAAATCGGACCCTAAGGGGCCCCGGCCACAAAATCGGACCCTTAGGGGCCCCATCCGCAAAATCGGACCCTGAGGGGCCCCACCCGCAAAATCGGACCCTGAGGGGCCCCACCCGCAAAATCGGACCCTGAGGGGATCCACCCGCAAAATCGGACCCTGAGGGGCCCCGGCCCCAAAAATCGGACCCTAAGGGGCCCCAACCGCAAAATCGGACCCTGAGAGGCACCGGCTACAAAATCGGACCCTGAGGGGCCCCGAACACAAAATCGGACCCTGAGGGGCCCCGGCCACAAAATCGGACCCTGAGGGGCCCAACCCACAAAATCAGACTCAGTGTCCCCGCCCACCAAATTGGACCCTGAAGGGCCCCATCCACCAAATCGGACCCAAAGTGGCACCGCCCGCCAAATCAGACCGAGTGGCCCCGCCCGCCAAATTGGACCCTGAGGGGCCCCACCCGCAAAATCGGACCCTGAGGGGATCCACCCGCAAAATCGGACCCTGAGGGGCCCCGGCCCCAAAAATCGGACCCTAAGGGGCCCCAACCGCAAAATCGGACCCTGAGAGGCACCGGCTACAAAATCGGACCCTGAGGGGCCCCGAACACAAAATCGGACCCTGAGGGGCCCCGGCCACAAAATCGGACCCTGAGGGGCCCAACCCACAAAATCAGACTCAGTGTCCCCGCCCACCAAATTGGACCCTGAAGGGCCCCATCCACCAAATCGGACCCAAAGTGGCACCGCCCGCCAAATCAGACCGAGTGGCCCCGCCCGCCAAATTGGACCCTGAGGGGCCCCGCCCACCAAATTGGACCCTGAGGTGCCCCGCCCACCAAATTGGACCCTGAGGGGCCCCGCCCACCAAATCGGACCCTGAGGGGCCCCGCCCACTAAATCGGATTCTGAAAGGCCCCAACCACAAAATCGGACCCTGAGGGTCCCCGCTGACCAAATTGAACTCTGAGGGGCCCCACCCACCAAATCGGACCATGAGGGGCACCGCCCACTAAATCGGACCCAGAGTGGCCCCGCCCACCAAAATGGACCCAGGGGGCTCCACTCACAAAATCGGACCCTGAGGGGCCCCAACCACAAAATCGGACCCTGATGGGCCACGGCCACAAAATCGGACCCTGAGGGGCCCCGGCCACAAAATCGGACCCTGAGGGACCCCACCTACAAAATTGAACCCTGAGGGGCCCCAACCACAAAATCGGATCCAGAGGGGCCCCACCCACAAAATCGGACCCTGAGGGGCCCCACCCACAAAATTGGACCCTCAGGGCCCCGGCCACAAAATCGGACCCTGAGGGACCCCGGCCACAAAATCGGACTCTGAGGGGCCCCACCCACAAAATCGGACTCTGAGGGGCCCCACCCACAAAATCGGACCCTGAGGGGCCCCACCCACAAATCCAGACCCTGAGGGGACCCGGCCACAAAATCGGACCCTGAGGGGCCCTGCCCACCAAATCGGACCCTGAGGGGCCCCGCGCACTAAATCGGATTCTGAAATGCCCCAACCACAAAATCGGACCCTGAGGGGCCCCGCTGACCAAATTGAACTCTGAGGGGCCCCGCCCACCAAATCGGACCCAGAGTGGCCCGCCTACCATATCAGACCTAGAGTGGCCCCGCTCACCAAATAGGACCCGGAGGGGCCCCACCTACCAAATCGGACTCGGAGGGGCCCCACCCACCAAATCAGACCCTGAGGGGCCCCGCTCACTAAATCAGACCCTGAGGGGCCCCGCTCACCAAATCGGACCCTGAGGGGCCCCACCCACCAAATCGGACCCTGAGGGGCCCCGGCCACAAAATTGGACCCTGAGGGGCCCCACCCACAAAATTGGACCCTGAGGGGCCCCGGCCACAAGATTGGACCCTGAGGGGCCCCACCCACCAAATCGGACCCTGAGGGGCCCCACCCACAAAATCGGACCCTGAGGCCAAAGTGGCCCCTGAGAGGCACCCACAGTTAAAACGGATCCTGAGTTGAAAATCTTGCAGGTGCAGCAGGCAAGTCTCTCTTAAAGGGGCAGCCTGGGCAGCATTTCAAACCACTATCTGTACTTCCTTCAGGAAATACACATCTAGTATTACAATTATAATGCGCCAATCACAAGTTATTCAGTTGATTTCCGCAATTAATGCAGCCCGAACCGCTACACGCACAGATTCCGTTGAGGTGTCGTTTTGAAGCCAGCGTCCACGAGAAGTGTGCTAAGTATTTTTCGTGTCAATCGAATTTGTAGTTTCTGTGCAATTTGCGTTTGAAAATGTTTTTTCCCGTCATTGGAATGCACTGTCTCAATGCTTTTCAATGGGAAACTTAAAACGTGCCCTGAGGCGATTGAAATGGCAGTAAAGCTCATTAATATGCGCAGGCACACCCAGTTACTATGCCAACGCCTACGAACGTCACACGACGCCCCCAGGACAGAGCTTCTGCCACATAATATCAGCTCTTAAAGAGAAAGCCACAGCACAAATGCAAATCTACCTTCATCACATGACGCATGCCCCTGAGAGAGAATGTGCGCCAAAGTGCGGCCCCGCCCACCAAATCGGACCCTGAGGGGCCCCGCCCACCAAAACGGACTCTGAGGGGCCCTGCTCACCAAATTGAACTCTGAGGGGCCCCGCTCACCAAATCGGACCCTGAGGGGCCCCGCCCACCAAATCGTACCCTAAGGGGCCCCGCCCACCAAATCGGACCCTGAGGGGCCCCTCCCACCAAATCAAACCCTGAGGGGCCTCGCCCACCAAATCGGACCCTGAGGGGCCCCGCCCACCATATCAGACCCTGAGGGGCCCCGTTCCACCAAATCAGACCCTGAGGGGCCTCGCCCACCAAATCAGACCATGAGGGGCCCCGCCCACCAAATCGACCCCTGAGGGGCCCCTCCCACCAAATCGAACCCTGAGGGGCCTCGCCCACCAAATCGGACCCTGAGGGGCCCCGCCCACCATATCAGACCCTGATGGGCTCCGTTCCACCAAATCAGACCCTGAGGGGCCTCGCCCACCAAATCAGACCCTGAGGGGCCCCGCCCACCAAATCAGACCCTGAGGGTCAACACCCACTAAATGGGATTAAGAGTGTCCCCGCCCACCAAATCGGACCCAGAGTGGCCCCGCCCACCAAATCAGACCCAGGTGGCCCCACCCACCAAATTGGACCCTGAGGGGCCTCGGCCACCAAATTAGACCCTGAGGGGCCCCGGCCACCAAATTAGACCCTGAGGGGCCCAAACCACAAAATCAGACCCTGAGGGGCCCCGGCCACCAAATCAGACCCTGAGGCGCCCCAACCACAAAATCGGACCCTGAGGGGCCACGGCCACCAAATCGGATCCTGAGGGTCCCCACCCACCACATCGGACCCTGAGAGGCCCCACCCACCAAATTGGACCCTGAGGGGCCCCACCCACAAAATCGGACCCTGAGGGGCCCCACCCACAAAATCGGACCCTGAGGGGCCCCGGCCACAAAATTGGACCCTGAGGGATTCCGGCCACAAAAATCGGACCCTGAGGGGCCCCGGCCACAAAATCGAACCCTGAGGTGCCCCAACCACCAAATCGGACCCTGAGGGGCCCCAGCCACAAAATCGGACCCTGAGGGTCCCCACCCACCAAATCAGACCCTGAGGGGCCCCGGCCACCAAATCGGACCCTGAGGGGCCCAGGCCACCAAATCCGACCCTGAGGGGCCCCGGCTACAAAATCGGACCCTGAGGGGCCCCACCCACAAAATCAGGCCCTGAGGGGCCCCACCCACAAATCAGAACCTGAGGCCAAAGTGGCCCCTAAGAGGCACCCACAGTTAAAACAGATCCTGAGTTGCAGGGGCAGCAGGCAAGTCTCTCTTAAAGGGGCAGCCCGGACTCCATTTCAAACCACTATCTGTACTTCCTTCAGGAAATACACATCTAGTTATTATTAAGTTGATTTCCGCAATTAATACAGCCCGAACCGCTACACGCACAGACGCCGTCGAGGTGTTGTTTCGAAGCCAGCGTCCACGAGAGGTGTGCTAAGTATTTTTCATGTCAATTGGATTTGTAGTTTTTGCGCAATTTACGTTTGAAATTTTTTTTCCCCGTCATTGGAATGCACTGTCTCCAATGCTTTTCAATGGGTAATGGCAAAACGTGCCCTGAGGCGATTGAAATGGCAGTTGAGCTCATTGATATGCGCAGGCAGACCCAGTTACTATGCCAACGCCTACGAACGTCACATGACATCCCAAGGACAGAGCTTCTGCCACATAATATCAGCTCTTAAAGTGAAACCCACAGCACAAATGCAAATCTAGCTTCATCACATGACACATGCCCCTGAGATAGAATGTGCGACAAAGTGGATTTAGAAGCCCAGTGAGCCACCCTGGCTCTTAAAGGGCCGATGTGCCACAGTGATTCTTAAAGGGCCAGCGCACCGAAATGAGTCTTAAAGGGCCGACGCGCCAAATCGAAAGCTGAGCGACCCCGGCCTCCAAATCGGAGGCTGAGCCACCCCGGCCTCCAAATCGGAGGCTGAGCCACCCCAGCCTCCAAATCGGAGGCTGAGCGACCCCGGCCTCCAAATCGGAGGCTGAGCGACCCCGGCCTCCAAATCGGAGGCTGAGCCACCCCGGCCTCCAAATCGGAGGCTGAGCCACCCCGGCCTCCAAATCGGAGGCTGAGCCACCCCGGCCTCCAAATCGGAGGCTGAGCCACCCCGGCCTCCAAATCGGAGGCTGAGCCACCCCGGCCTCCAAATCGGAGGCTGAGCCACCCCGGCCTCCAAATCGGAGGCTGAGCCACCCCGGCCTCCAAATCGGAGGCTCATCGACCCCGGCCTCCAAATCGGAAGCTCATCGACCCCTGCCTCCAAATCGGAGGCTCTTTGACCTAGGCCTCCAAATCGGAAGCTCAACGACCCCGGTCTCCAAATTAGAGGCTGAGCGACCCCAGCCTCCAAATCTTACCCAGAGTGGCCCCACCCACCAAATCAGACCCAGAGAGGCCCTGCCCACCAAATCAGACCCTGAGGGGCCCCGCCCACCAAATCGGACCCTGTGGGGCCCCGCCCACCAAATCGGACCCTGAGAGGCCCCACCCACCAAATTGGACCCAGAGTGGTCCCGCCCACCAAATTGGACCCAGAGTGGTCCCGCCCACCAAATCGGACCCTGTGGGGCCCCGGCCACAAAATCGGACCCTGAGGGGCCCCACCCACAAAATTGGACCCTGAGGGGTTCCGGCCACAAAAATCGGATCCTGAGTGGCCCCGGCCACAAAATCGGACCCTGAGGGGCCCCAGCCACAAAATCGGACCTTGAGGGGCCCCACCCTCCAAATCAGACCCTGAGGGGCCCCGGCCACCAAATCGGACCCTGAGTGGCCCCGGCCACAAAATCGGACCCTGAGGGGCCCCACCCACAAAATCAGGCCCTGAGGGGCCCCACCCACAAAATCAGACCCTGAGGCCAAAGTGGCCCCTGAGAGGCACCCACAGTTAAATCGTATCCAGAGTTGAAAGTCTTGCAGGGGCAGCAGGCAAGTCTCTCTTAAAGGGGCAGCCTGGGCACCATTTCAAACCACTATCTGTACTTCCTTCAGGAAATACACATCTAGTTATTATTATTAAGTTGATTTCCGCAATTAATACAGCCCGAACCGCTACACGCACAGACGCCGTTGAGGTGTCGTTTCGAAGCCAGCGTCCACGAGAGGTGTGCTAAGTATTTTTCGTGTCGATCGGATTTGTAGTTTTTGCGCAATTTGCGTTTGAAATTTTTTTTTCCCGTCATTGGAGACAGTGCATTGCAGTGCACTGTCTCCAATGCTTTTCAATGGGTAATGGCAAAACGTGCCCTGAGGCAATTGAAATGGCAGTTGAGCTCATTGATATGCGCAGGCAGACCCAGTTACTATGCCAATGCCTACGAACGTCACATGACATCCCAAGGACAGAGCTTCTGCCACATAATATCAGCTCTTAAAGTGAAACCCACAGCACAAATGCAAATCTAGCTTCATCACATGACACATGCCCCTGAGATAGAATGTGCGACAAAGTGGATTTAGAAGCCCAGTGAGCCACCCTGGCTCTTAAAGGGCCGACGTGCCACAGTGATTCTAAAAGGGCCAGCGCACCGAAATGAGTCTTAAAGGGCCGGCGCGCCAAATCGAAAGCTGAGTGACCCCGGCCTCCAAATCGGAGGCTGAGCCACCCTGGCCTCCAAATCGGACCCAGTGTGGCCCCGCTAAAAAAATCAGACCCAGAGTAGCACAGCCCACCAAATCGGATCCTGAGGGGCCCCACCCACCAAATCAGACTCCGAGTGGCCCCGCCCACCAAATCGGACCCTGAGGAGCCCCGCCCACCAAATCAAACCCTGAGAAGCCCCGCCCACCAAATCGGACCCTGAAGGGCCTCGCCCATCAAATCTGACCCTGAGGGGCCCCGCCCACCAAATCGGACCTTGAGGAGCTCCGCCCACCAAATCGGACCCAGATTGACCCTGCCCACCAAATCAGTCCCCGAGGATCCCCACCCACCAAATCGGACCCAGATTGACCCCGCTCACCAAATCGGACCCTGAAGGGCCCCGCCCACCAAATCGGACCCAGAGGTGCCCCGTCCACCAAATTGGACCCTGAAGGGCCCCGCCCACCAAATCGGACCCAGAGGGGCCCCGCCCACCAAATCTTACCCAGGGGGGCCCCACCCACCAAATCAGACCATGAGGGGCCCCGCCCACCAAATAGGACCATGAGGGGCACCGCCCACTAAATCGGACCCAGAGTGGCCCCGCCCACCAAAATGGACTCAGGGGGCTCCACCCACAAAATTGGACCCTGAGAGGGCCCAGCCACAAAATCAGACCCTGAGGGGCCCCAACCACAAAATCGGACCCAGAGGGGCCTCAGTCACAAAATCAGACCCTGAGGGGCCCCGGCCACAAAATCGGACCCTGAGGGGCCCCACCCACAAAATCAGACCCTGAGGGGCCACACCCACAAAATCGGAGCCTGAGGGATCCCTGCCAACAATTCAAGCCCTGAGGAGCCCAGGCCAAGGATTCAGATTCTGAGGCGCCCCACTCACCAAATCAGACCCTGAGGCCAAAGTGGCCCCTGAGAGGCACTCACAGTTAAAACGGATCCTGAGTTGAAAGTATTGCAGAGGCAGCAGGCAAGTCTCTCTTAAAGGGGCAGCCCGGGCACCATTTCAAACCACTATCTGTACTTCCTTCAGGAAATACACATCTAGTTATTATTATAGTGGTTTGAAAAAAACACTATATTGTAATCCGAACGCTGCTAACTTATTCTTCTTCTTATTATTATTATTAAGTTGATTTCCGCAATTAATGCGGCCCGAACCGCTACACGCACAGACTCCGTTGAGGTGTCGTTTCGAAGCCAGCGTCCATGAGAGGTGTGCTAAGTATTTTTCGTGTCGATCGGATTTGTAGTTTTTGCGCAATTTGCGTTTGAAAATTTTTTTTCCCGTCATTGGAATGCACTGTCTCCAATGCTTTTCAATAGGAAATGGCAAAACGTGCCCTGAGGCGATTGAAATGACAGTTGAGCTCATTGATATGCGAAGGCAGACCCAGTTACTATGCCAACGCCTATGAACTTCACTTGAACCCCAGCACAGAGCCTCTGCCACATAATATCAGCTCTTAAAGCGAAACCCACAGCACAAATGCAAATCTAGCTTCATCACATGACACATGCCCCTGAGAGAGAATGTGTGCGCCAAAGTGGATTTAAAAGAAGCCCAGTGAGCCAAGCTAGCTCTTAAAGGGCCAACGCGCCAAAGTGATTGTTAAAGGGCCAGCGCACTCAAATGAGTCTTAAAGGGCCGACACACCAAATCGGAGACTGAGCCACCCCGGCCTCCAAATCGGAGGCTGAGCCACCCCGGCCTCCAAATCGGAGGCTGAGCCACCCCGGCCTCCAAATCGGAGGCTGAGCCACCCCGGCCTCCAAATCGGAGGCTGAGCCACCCCGGCCTCCAAATCCGAGGCTGAGCCACCCCGGCCTCCAAATCCGAGGCTGAGCCACCCCGGCCTCCAAATCCGAGGCTGAGCCACCCCGGCCTCCAAATCGGAGGCTGAGTCACCCCGGCCTCCAAATCTTACCCAGAGGCCAAAGTGGCCCCTGAGAGGCACCCACATTTAAAACGGATCCTGAGTTGAAAGTCTTGCAGGGGCAGCAGGCAAGTCTCTCTTAAAGGGGCAGACCGGGCACCATTTCAAACCACTATCTGTACTTCCTTCAGGAAATACACATCTAGTTATAGTGGTTTGAAAAAACCACTATATTGTAATCCGAACGCTGCTAACTTATTCTTCTTCTTATTATTATTATTAAGTTGATTTCCGCAATTAATACGGCCCGAACCGCTACACGCACAGACTCCGTTGAGGTGTCGTTTCAAAGCCAGCGTCCATGAGAGGTGTGCTAAGTATTTTTCGTGTCGATCGGATTTGTAGTTTTTGCGCAATTTGCGTTTGAAAATTTTTTTTCCCGTCATTGGAATGCACTGTCTCAATGCATTTGAATGGGAAATGGCAAAACATGCCCTGAGGCGATTGAAATGGCAGTTGAGCTCATTGATATGCGCAGGCAGACCCAGTTACTATGCCAACGCCTACGAATGTCACATGACCTCAGAGCTTCTGACACATAATATCAGCTCTTAAAGCAAAACCCACACCACAAATGCAAATCTAGCTTCATCACATGACACTTGCCCCTGAGAGAGAATGTGTGCCAAAGTGGATTTAGAAGCCCAGTGAGCCACCCTGGCTCTTAAAGGGCCGACGCACCAAAGTGATTCTTAAAGAGCCGGCGCACCAAAATGAGTCTTAAAGGGCCGGCGCGCTAAATCGAAAGCTGAGTGACCCAAGGCTCCAAATCGGAGGCTGATAGACCCTGGCCTACAAAAAGGAGGCTGAGCCACCCTGGCATCCAAATTGGACCCAGAGTGGCCCCTCCCACCAAATCAGACCCAGAGTGGCCCCACCCACCAAATTGGACCCTGAGGGGCCCCACCCACAAAATCGGACCCTGAGGGGCCCCGGCCACAAAATCGGACCCTGAGGGGCCCCGCCTACAAAATTGAACCCTGAGGGGCCCCAACCACAAAATCAGATCCTGAGGGGCCCCACCCACAAAATCGGATCCTGAGGGGCCCCACCCACAATATCGGACCCTGAGGGGGCCCACCCACAAAATCAGACCGTGAGGGCCCGGTCACAAAATTGGATCCTGAGGGGCCCCAACCACAAAATCGGACCCTGAGGGGCCCCACCCACAAAATTGGACCCTGAGGGGCCCCACCCACAAAATTGGACCCTGAGGGGCCCCGCCTACAAAATTGAACCCTGAGGGGCCCCAACCACAAAATCAGATCCTGAGGGGCCCCACCCACAAAATCGGATCCTGAGGGGCCCCACCGACAATATCGGACCCTGAGGGGGCCCACCCACAAAATCAGACCCTGAGGGCCCGGTCACAAAATTGGATCCTGAGGGGCCCCAACCACAAAATCGATCCATGAGGGGCCCCAACCACAAAATCGGACCCTGAGGGGCCCCACCCACAAAATTGGACCCTGAGGGGCCCCACCCACAAAATTGGACCCTGAGGGGCCCCGGCCAAAAAATTGGACCCTGAGGGGCCCCACCCACAAAATTGGACCCTGAGGGGCCCCGGCCACAAAATCAGACCCTGAGGGACCCCGGCCACAAAATCGGACCCTGAGGGACCCCACCCACAAAATCAGACCCTGAGGGGATCCGGCCACAAAATCAGACCCTGAGGGGCCCCGGCCACAACATCGGACCCTGAGAGGCCCCACTCACAAAATCGGACCCTGAGGGGCCCCAACCACAATATCGGACCCTAAGGGGCCCCAACCACAAAATCGGACCCTGAGGGGCCCCGGCCACAAAATCGGACCCTGAGGGGCCCCGCCTACAAAATTGAACCCTGAGGGGACCCAACCACAAAATCAGATACTGAGGGGCCCCACCCACAAAATCGGATCCTGAGGGGCCCCACCCACAATATCGGACCCTGAGGGTCCCCACCCACAAAATCAGACCCTGAGGGCCCCGGTCACCAAATTGGATCCTGAGGGGCTCCAACCACAAAATCGATCCCTGAGGGGCCCCAACCACAAAATCGGACCCTGAGGGGCCCCACACACAAAACTGGACCCTGAGGGGCCCCACCCACAAAATTGGACCCTGAGGGGCCCCGGCCAAAAAATTGGACCCTGAGGGGCCCCACCCACAAAATTGGACCCTGAGGGGCCCCGGCCACAAAATCAGACCCTGAGGGACCCCGGCCACAAAATCGGACCCTGAGGGGCCCCTCCCACAAAATTGGACCCTGAGGGGATCCGGCCACAAAATCAGACCCTGAGGGGCCCCGGCCACAACATTGGACCCTGACGGGCCCCACTCACAAAATCGGACCCTGAGGGGCCCCAACCACAAAATCGGACCCTGAGGGGCCCCAACCACAAAATCGGACCCTGAGGGGCCCCACCCACCAAATCGGACCCTGAGGGGCCCCGGCCACAAAATCGGACCCTCACGGGCTCCGGCCACAAAATCGGACCCTGAGGGGCCCCGGCCACAAAATCGGACCCTGAGGGGCCCCGCCTACAAAATTGAACCCTGAGGGGCCCCAACCACAAAATCGGATCCTGAGGGGCCCTACCCACAAAATCGGATCCTGAGGGGCCCCACCCACAATATCGGACCCTGAGGGGCCCCACCCACAAAATCGGACCCTGAGGGCCCCGGTCACAAAATTGGATCCTGAGGGGACCCAACCACAAAATCGATCCCTGAGGGGCCCCAACCACAGAGTTGGACCCTGAGTGGCCCCACCGACAAAATTGGACCCTGAGGGGCCCCACCCACAAAATTGGACCCTGAGGGGCCCCACCCACAGAGTTGGACCCTGAGTGGCCCCGGCCAAAAAATTGGACCCTGAGGGGCCCCACCCACAAAATTGGACCCTGAGGGGCCCCGGCCACAAAATCGGACCCTGAGGGACCCCGGCCACAAAATCGGACCCTGAGGGGCCCCACCCACAAAATCGGACCCTGAGGGGATCCGGCCACAAAATCAGACCCTGAGGGGCCCCGGCCACAACATCGGACCCTGAGGGGCCCCACTCACAAAATCGGACCCTGAGGGGCCCCAACCACAAAATCGGACCCTGAGGGGCCCCAACCACAAAATTGGACCCTGAGGGGCCCCAACCACAAAATCGGACCCTGAGGGGCCCCGGCCACAAAATCGGACCCTGAGGGGCCCCGGCCACAAAATCGGACCCTCACGGACCCCGGCCACAAAATCGGACCCTGAGGGGCCCCGGCCACAAAATTGGACCCTGAGGGGCCCCACCCACAATATCGGATCCTGAGGGGCCCCACCCACAAAATCGGATCCTGAGGGGCCCCACCCACAATATCGGACCCTGAGGGGCCCCACCCACAAAATCAGACCCTGAGGGCCCCGGTCACAAAATTGGATCCTGAGGGGCCCCAACCACAAAATCGATCCCTGAGGAGCCCCAACACAAAATCGTACCCTGAGGGGCCCCACCGACAAAATTGGACCCTGAGGGGCCCCACCCACAAAATTGGACCCTGAGGGGCCCCACCCACAAAATTGGACCCTGAGGGGCCCCTGCCAAAAAATTGAACCCTGAGGGGCCCCACCCACAAAATTGGACCCTGAGGGGCCCCGGCCACAAAATCGGACCCTGAGGGACCCCGGCCACAAAATCAGACCCTGAGGGGACCCACCCACAAAATCGGACCCTGAGGGGATCCGGCCACAAAATCAGACCCTGAGGGGCCCCGGCCACAACATCGGACCCTGAGGGGCCCCACTCACAAAATCGGACCCTGAGGGGCCCCAATCACAAAATCGGACACTGAGGGGCCCCAACCACAAAATCGGACCCTGAGGGGCCCCGGCCACAAAATCGGACCCTCACGGGCCCCGGCCACAAAATCGGACCCTGAGGGGCCCCTGCCACAAAATTGGACCCTGAGGGGCCCCGCCTACAAAATTGAACCCTGAGGGGCCCCAACCACAAAATCAGATCCTGAAGGGCCCCACCCACAAAATCGGATCCTGAGGGGCCCCACCCACAATATCGGACCCTGAGGGGCCCAACCCACAAAATCAGACCCTGAGGGCCCCGGTCACAAAATTGGATCCTGAGGGGCCCTAACCACAAAATCGATCCCTGAGGGGCCCCAACCACAAAATTGGACCCTGAGGGGCCCCACCCACAAAATTGGACCCTGAGGGGCCCCACCCACAAAATTGGACCCTCAGGGGCCCCGGCCAAAAAATTGGACCCTGAGGGGCCCCACCCACAAAATTGGACCCTGAGGGGCCCCGGCCACAAAATCGGACCCTGAGGGGGCCCAACCACAAAATCGGATCCTGAGAGGCACCGGCCACAAAATCGGACCCTGAGGGGCCCCGGACACAAAATCGGACCCTGAGGGGCCCAACCCACAAAATCGGACCCTGAGGGGCCCAACCCACCAAATCGGACCCTGAGGGGCCCCGCCCACCAAATCGGACACTGAGGGGCCCCGCCCACCAATTCACACCCGGAGGGGCCCCGCCCACTAAATCAGATTCTGAAAGGCCCCAACCACAAAATCGGACTCTGAGGGGCCCCACCCACAAAATCGGACCCTGAGGGGCCCCGCTGACCAAATTGAACTCTGAGGGGCCCCACTCACCAAATCGGACCCTGAGTGGCCCCGCCCACCAAATCGGACCGAGTGGCCCCGTCCACCAAATCGGACCCTAAGGGGCCCCACCCACAAAATCGGACCCTGAGGGGCCCCGGCCACAAAATCAGACCCTGCGGGGCCCCGCCTACAAAATTGAACCCTGAGGGGCCCCAACCACAAAATCAGATCCTGAGGGGGCCCACCCACAAAATCGGATCCTGAGGGGCCCCACCCACAATATCGGACCCTGAGGGGCCCCACCAACAAAATCAGACCCTGAGGGCCCCGGTCACAAAATTGGATCCTGAGGGGCCCCAACCACAAAATCGATCCCTGAGGGGCCCCAACCACAAAATTGGACCCTGAGGGGCCCCACCCACAAAATTGGACCCTGAGGGGCCCCACCCACAAAATTGGACCCTGAGGTGCCCCACCCACAAAATTGGACACTGAGGGGCCCCGGCCAAAAAATTGGACCCTGAGGGGCCCCACCCACAAAATTGGACCCTGAGGGGCCCCGGCCACAAAATCGGACCCTGAGGGACCCCGGCCACAAAATCGGATCTTGAGGGGCCCCAACCACAAAATCAGACCCTGCGGGGCCCCGCCTACAAAATTGAACCCTGAGGGGCCCCAACCACAAAATCAGATCCTGAGGGGGCCCACCCACAAAATCGGATCCTGAGGGGCCCCACCCACAATATCGGACCCTGAGGGGCCCCACCCACAAAATCAGACCCTGAGGGCCCTGGTCACAAAATTGGATCCTGAGGGGCCCCAACCACAAAATCGATCCCTGAGGGGCCCCAACCACAAAATTGGGCCCTGAGTGGCCCCACCCACAAAATTGGACCCTGAGGGGCCCCACCCACAAAATTGGACCCTGAGGGGCCCCACCCACAAAATTGGACCCTGAGGGGCCCCGTGCAAAAAATTGGACCCTGAGGGGCCCCACCCACAAAATTGGACCCTGAGGGGCCTCGGCCACAAAATCGGACCCTGAGGGACCCCGGCCACAAAATTGGATCTTGAGGGGCCCCAACCACAAAATCAGACCCTGAGAGGCTCCGGACACAAAATCGGACCCTGAGGGGGCCCAACCACAAAATCGGACCCTGAGAGGCACCGGCCACAAAATCGGACCCTGAGGGGCCCCGGACACAAAATCGGACCCTGAGGGGCCCAACCCACAAAATCGGACCCTGAGGGGCCCAACCCACCAAATCGGACCCTGAGGGGCCCCGCCCACCAAATCGGACACTGAGGGGCCCCGCCCACCAATTCAGACCCAGAGGGGCCCCACCCACTAAATCAGATTCTGAAAGGCCCCAACCACAAAATCGGACCCTGAGGGGCCCCACCCACAAAATCGGACCCTGAGGGGCCCCGCTGACCAAATTGAACTCTGAGGGGCCCCACTCACCAAATCGGACCCTGAGTGGCCCCGCCCACCAAATCGGACCCTGAGTGGCCCAGTCCACCAAATCGGACCCTAAGGGGCCCCACCCACAAAATCGGACCATGAGGGGCCCCGGCCACAAAATCAGACCCTGAGGGGCCCCGCCTACAAAATTGAACCCTGAGGGGCCCCAACCACAAAATCAGATCCTGAGGGGGCCCACCCACAAAATCGGATCCTGAGGGGCCCCACCCACAATATCGGACCCTGAGGGGCCCCACCCACAAAATCAGACCCTGAGGGGCCCGGTCACAAAATTGGATCCTGAGGGGCCCCAACCACAAAATCGATCCCTGAGGGGCCCCAACCACAAAATCGGACCCTGAGGGGCCCCACCCACAAAATTGGACCCTGAGGGGCCCCACCCACAAAATTGGACCCTGAGGGGCCCCACCCACAAAATTGGACCCTGAGGCGCCCCGGCCAAAAAATTGGACCCTGAGGGGCCCCACCCACAAAATCGGACCCTGAGGGGCCCCGGCCACAAAATCGGACCCTGAGGGACCCCGGCCACAAAATCGGATCCTGAGGGTCCCCAACCACAAAATCGGACCCTGAGAGGCTCCGGACACAAAATCGGACCCTGAGGGGCCCCAACCACAAAATCGGACCCTGAGAGGCACCGGCCACAAAATCGGACCCTGAGGGGCCCCGGACACAAAATCGGACCCTGAGGGGCCCAACCCACAAAATCGGACCCTGAGGGGCCCAACCCACCAAATCGGACCCTGAGGGGCCCCGCCCACCAAATCGGACACTGAGGGGCCCAACCCACCAAATCACACCCGGAGGGGCCCCGCCCACTAAATCAGATTCTGAAAGGCCCCAACCACAAAATCGGACCCTGAGGGGCCCCGCTGACCAAATTGAACTCTGAGGGGCCCCACTCACCAAATCGGACCCTGAGTGGCCCCGCCCACCAAATCGGACCCTGAGTGGCCCCGTCCACCAAATCGGACCCTAAGGGGCCCCACCCACAAAATTGGACCCTGAGGTTCCCCGGCCACAAAATCGGACCCAGAGGGGCCCCACCCACAAAATCGGGCCCTGAGGGGTCCCACCCACAAAATCGGACCCTGAGGCCAAAGTGGCCCCTGAGAGGCACCCACAGTTAAAACGGATCCTGAGTTGAAAGTCTTGCAGGGGCAGCAGGCAAGTCTCTCTTAAAGGGGCAGCCCGGGCACCATTTCAAACCACTATCTGTACTTCCTTCAGGAAATACACATCTAGTATTATTATTACTATTCAGTTGATTTCCGCAATTAATGCGGCCTGAACTGCTACACGCACAGACTCCGTTGAGGCCTTGTTTCGAAGCCAGCGTCCACGAGTGGTGTGCTAAGTATTTTTCGCGTCGATCGGATTTGGAGTTTTTGCGCAATTTGCGTTTGAAAAAACATTTTCCTCAATGCATTTCAATGGGAAAATGTTGCCTTAGGGAAAACATGGGACAGTCGTGAGGTGGCAGTTAAGCTCATTGATATGCGCAGGCTCACCCAGTTACTATGCCAACGCCTATGAACGTCACATGACCTCTCCAGGACAGAGTTTCTGGCAGATAATTTCAGCTCTTAAAGCGAAACCCACAGCATAAATGCAAATCTAGCTTCATCACATGACGCATGCCCCTGAGAGAGAATGTGCGCCAAAGTGGATTTAGAAGCCCAGTGTGCCAAACTGGCTCTTAAAGGACCGACGCGCCAAATTGAGTCTTAAAGGGCCGGTGCGCCAAACCGAAAGCTGAGTGACCCCAGGCTCCAAATCGGAGGCTGAGCCACCTTGCCCTCCAAATCGGACCCTGAGGGGCCCCGCCCACCAAATTGGACCCTGAGGGGCCCCGCCCACCAAATCGGACCCTGAGGGGCCCTGCCCACCAAATCGGACCCTGAGGGCCCCACCCACAAAATCAGACCCTGAGGGGCCCCAACCACAAATTCGGACCCTGAGGAGCCCCACCCACCAAATCGGACCCTAAGGGGCCCCAGCCACCAAATTGGACCCTGAGGGGCCCCGACCACAAAATCAGACCCTGAGGGGCCCCGGCCACAATATCGGACCCTGAGGGGCCCCGGCCACCAAATCGGCCCCTGAGGGGCCCCGGCCACCAAATCAGACCTTGATGGGCCCCACCCACCAAATCGGACCCTGAGGTGCCCCGGCCACAAAATCGGACCCTGAGGGGCCCCGGCCACAAAATCAGTCCCTGAAGGCCCCACCCACCAAATCTGCCTCTGATGGGCCCTGGCCACCAAATCGGACCCTGAGGTGCCCCACTCACAAAATCGGACCCTGAGGGCCCCACCCACCAAATCAGCCTCTGAGGGGCCCCGGCCACCAAATCAGCCTCTGATGGGCCCCGGCCACCAAATCGGACCCTGAGGTGCCCCACCCACAAAATCGGACCCTGAGGCCAAAGTGGCCCCTGAGAGGCACCCACAGTTAAAACGGATCCTGAGTTGAAAGTCTTGCAGGGGCAGCAGGCATGTCTCTCTTAAAGGGGCAGCCCGGGCACCATTTCAAACCACTATCTGTACTTCCTTCAGGAAATACACATCTAATATTATTATTACTATTCAGTTGATTTCCGCAATTAATGCGGCCCGAACCGTTACACTCACAGACTCCGTTGAGGTGTCGTTTCAAAGCCAGCGTTCACTAGAGGTGTGCTAAGTATTTTTCGTGTCGATCAGATTTATAGTTTTTGTGCAATTTGCGTTTGAAAAAACATTTTCCTGTCATTGGAATGCACTGTCTCAATGCATTTCAAATGGAAAATTTTGCCATAGGGAAAACATGGGGCAGTCATGAGGCGATTCAAATAGCAGTTAAGCTCATTGATATGTGCAGGCACACCCAGTTACTTTGCCAACGCCTACAAACTTTTCATGACCCCTCCAAGACAGAGTTTCTGGCAGATAATATCAGCTCTTAAAGCGAAACCCAGAGCACAAATGCAAATCTAGCTTCATCACATGACGCATGCCCCTGAGAGAGAATGTGCGCCAAAGTGGATTTAGAAGAAGGCCAGTGAGCCAAACTGGCTCTTAAACGGCCGACGCGCCTAAGTGATTCTTAAAAGGCCGGCGCACCAAAATGAGTCTTAAAGGGCCGGCGCGTCAAATCGAAAGCTGAGTGACCCCAGGCTCCTAATCGGAGGCTGATTGACCCTGGCCTACAAAACGGAGACTGAGCCACCCTGGCCTCCAAATCGGACCCTGAGGTGCCCCGCCCACCAAATCAGACCCAGAGTGGCCCCGCCCACTAAATCGGACCCTGAGGTGCCCCGCCCACCAAATCGGACCTTGAGGGGCCCTACCCACCAAATCAGACCCAGAGTGGCCCCGCCCACCAAACCAGACCCTGAGGGGCTCCGCCCACAAAATCGGACTCAGAGTGGCCCCGCCCACCAAATCAGACCCATAGTGGCCCCACCCACCAAATCAGACCCAGTGTGGCCCCGCCCACCAAATCGGACCCAGAGGGGCCCCGCCCACCAATTCAGACCCTGAGCGGCTCCATCCAGCAAATCGGACCCCGAGGGGCCCCGCCCACCAAATCGGACCCTGAGGGTCCCCAACCACAAAATCGGACCCTGAGGGGTCCAGGCCACAAAATCAGACCCTGAGGGACCTGGCCACAAAATCGGACCCTGAGAGGCCCCACCCACAAAATCGGAGCCTGAGGGGCCCCACCCACAAAATCGGAGCCTGAGGGGCCACACCCACAAAATCAGACCCTGATGGGCCACACCCACAAAATCGGACCCTGAGGGATCCCGGCCACCAATTCAAGCCCTGAGGAGCCCAGGCCACCGAATCGGATCCTGAGCGGCCCCACCCACCAAATCAGACCCTGAGGCCAAAGTGGCCCCTGAGAGGCACCCACATTAAAAAAGGATCCTGACTTGAAAGTCTTGCAGGGGCAGCATGCAAGTCTATCTTAAAGGGGCAGCCCGGGCACCATTTCAAACCACTATCTGTACTTCCTTCAGGAAATACACATCTAGTATTATTATTACTATTCAGTTGATTTCCGCAATTAATGCGACCCGAACCGCTACACGCACAGACTCCGTTGAGGTGTCGTTTCGAAGCCAGCGTCCACGAGTGGTGTGCTAAGTATTTTTCGTGTCGATCAGATTTGTAGTTTTTGCGCAATTTGCGTTTTAAAAAACATTTTCCTGTCATTGGAATGCACTGTCTCCAATGCATTTTAATGGGAAAATGTTGCCATAGTGAAAACACGGTGCAGTCGTGAGGTGGCAGTTATGCTCATTGATATGCGTAGGCCAGGGCCGGCGTCAGCACCCGGGCAAATGCCAGGGCCCTGGTGAAATGGGAGGGCCCACTCACGCTGTCTGGGATACCCGCCGGCCGCCGCCATGCCCCCATGTACTGACCCCAACCTGCGCCCTCCGCGAGGGACCCACGCAGTGACGCAGCCCCTTAGGCTGAGTGCAGACGACTTTTTGGCCCTGCGGATTTTTCCGCGCAGAATGGAATAAATCCACTGGTCAAATGACCTGCATTTTTCCTGCGGATTTCTTCCATTTTTCCTGCAGTTTTATTGCGGTTTTTGTACGGTTTTCCCCCTGCGGATTTGGAGACAGGGGAGATGGAAAACCGCACAAAAGAAGTAACATGCTGCGGATTTTGAACCGCAGGAAAACCGCGCGGAAAAATCCGCAGCGTCTGCACAGCGTTTTTGTTTTCATTGATTTTAAGGCTGTGTGCACACGCTGCGGATTTTGCTGCGGTTCCGCAGCGGTTTTGGCCGCTGCGGACCCGCAGCAGTTTTTGCTGCGGTGTACAGTACCATGATTCCCTATGGGAATCAAAAACCGCAGTGCAGACGGTGCGGAATTTTCCGCGCGGATTATCTGCGGTTTTCAATCCGCAGAAAGAATTGACATGTCAATTCTTTCTGCGGATTCTCCTGCGGTTTGCCATCTCCTCCATTGAGGAGATGAAAAACCGCAGGGCAAAACCGCAGAGCAATCCGCAGGTAAAACCGCAGGTCTTTTGACCTGCGGTTTCACCTGCGGATTTTACAAAATCCGCGCGGATGAATCCGCACATAATCCGCAGCGTGTGCACACAGCCTCAGGCTACTGTACATCACAATGCGGATATGCAACGTTTCTGCGCGGTAAAATCCGCTGCGGATCCACTGGATATCCGCATCGTGTGCACACAGCCTTACTGCCAGCAATGATCATCGCTTCCTTCGGCTGTAATCTTGTGTGCGGTGTTGACACAGGACCTGTGATGAGGTCACAGGAGGGGAGGAGTCAGGGGTCACATGATCAGGGCGGCTGCAGGACTCTGTTGTGCTGGTCGCTTGTCATTATGGTGCTGGTCTGGATGGATGAGGTAACGTTTATGTGTGGGACGGTAGGCTCAGGGAGGGGTTTAACAAGGTGGATGTAGCAGAGCTGTTTGTGTACTTGTGTGGGGTCAGAAGGGGTTTACAAGGTGGATGTATCAGAGCCGTGTGTGTACTTTGTGTGGGGTCAGGAGGTGTTTTACAAGGTGGATGTAGCAGTGCCGTGTGTGTACTTGTGTGGGGTCAGGAGGGGTTTTACATGGTGGATGTAGCAGAGCCGTGTGTGTACTTGTGTGGGGTCAGTAGGGGTTTACAAGGTGGATGTAGCAGAGCCGTGTGTGTACTTGTGTGGGGTCAGGAGGGGTTTACAAGGTGGATGTAGCAGTGCCGTGTGTGTACTTGTGTGGGGTCAGGAGGGGTTTACAAGGTGGATGTAGCAGAGCCATGTGTGTACTTGTGTGGGGTCAGAAGGGGTTTACAAGGTGATGTAGCAGAGCCATGTGTGTACTTTGTGTGGGGTCAGGAGGTGTTTTACAAGGTGGATGTAGCAGTGCCGTGTGTGTACTTGTGTGGGGTCAGGAGGGGTTTTACATGGTGGATGTAGCAGAGCCGTGTGTGTACTTGTGTGGGGTCAGAAGGGGTTTACAAGGTGATGTAGCAGAGCCATGTGTGTGCTTTGTGTGGGGTCAGGAGGTGTTTTACAAGGTGGATGTAGCAGTGCCGTGTGTGTACTTGTGTGGGGTCAGGAGGGGTTTTACATGGTGGATGTAGCAGAGCCGTGTGTGTACTTGTGTGGGGTCAGTAGGGGTTTACAAGGTGGATGTAGCAGAGCCGTGTGTGTACTTGTGTGGGGTCAGGAGGGGTTTACAAGGTGGATGTAGCAGTGCCGTGTGTGTACTTGTGTGGGGTCAGGAGGGGTTTACAAGGTGGATGTAGCAGAGCCATGTGTGTACTTGTGTGGGGTCAGAAGGGGTTTACAAGGTGATGTAGCAGAGCCATGTGTGTACTTTGTGTGGGGTCAGGAGGTGTTTTACAAGGTGGATGTAGCAGTGCCGTGTGTGTACTTGTGTGGGGTCAGGAGGGGTTTACAAGGTGGATGTAGCAGTGCCGTGTGTGTACTTGTGTGGGGTCAGGAGGGGTTTACAAGGTGGATGTAGCAGAGCCGTGTGTGTACTTGTGTGGGGTCAGGAGGGTTTTACAAGGTGTATGTAGCAGTGCCGTGTGTGTACTTGTGTGGGGTCAGGAGTGGTTTACAAGGTGATGTAGCAGAGCTGTTTGTGTACTTTGTGTGGGGTCAGGAGGTGTTTTACAAGGTGGATGTAGCAGAGCCGTGTATGTACTTTGTGTGGGGTCAGGAGGTGTTTTACAAGGTGGATGTAGCAGAGCCGTGTGTGTACTTGTGTGGGGTCAGGAGGGGTTTTACATGGTGGATGTAGCAGTGCCGTGTTTGTACTTGTGTGGGGTCAGGAGGGGTTTACAAGGTGATGTAGCAGAGCTGTTTGTGTACTTTGTGTGGGGTCAGGAGGTGTTTTACAAGGTGGATGTAGCAGAGCCATGTGTGTAATTTGTGTGGGGTCAGGAGGTGTTTTACAAGGTGGATGTAGCAGAGCCATGTGTGTACTTGTGTGGGGTCAGGAGGGGTTTACAAGGTGGATGGTGCAGTGCCGTGTGTGTACTTGTGTGGGGTCAGGAGGGGTTTACAAGGTGGATGTAGCAGTGCCGTTTGTGTACTTGTGTGGGGTCAGGAGCGGTTTACAAGGTGATGTAGCAGAGCTGTTTGTGTACTTTATGTGGGGTCAGGAGGTGTTTTACAAGGTGGATGTAGCAGTGCCGTGTGTGTACTTGTGTGGGGTCAGGAGGTGTTTTTCAAGGTGGATGTAGCAGAGCCGTGTGTGTACTTGTGTGGGGTCAGGAGGGGTTTACAAGGTGGATGTAGCAGAGCCGTGTTTGTACTTGTGTGGGGTCAGGAGGGGTTTTACAAGGAGAATGTAGCAGAGCCGTGTGTGTACTTCTGTGGGCTCAGGAGGGGTTTTACAAGGTGGATGTAGCAGAGCCGTGTGTGTACTTTCTGTGGGGTCAGGAGGGGTTTACAAGGTGGATGTAGCAGAGCCGTGTGTGTACTTGTGTGGGGTCAGGAGGGGTTTACAAGGTGGATGTAGCAGTGCCGTGTGTGTACTTGTGTGGGGTCAGGAGGGGTTTACAAGGTGGATGTAGCAGAGCCGTGTTTGTACTTGTGTGGGGTCAGGAGCGGTTTTACAAGGTGGATGTAGCAGAGCCGTGTGTGTACTTGTGTTGTGTCAGGAGGGGTTTACAAGGTGGATGTAGCAGAGCCGTGTGTGTACTTGTGTTGGGTCAGGTGGGGTTTACAAGGTGGATGTAGCAGAGGCGTGTGTGTACTTGTGTGGGGTCAGGAGGTGTTTTACAAGGTGGATGTAGCAGAGCCGTGTGTGTACTTGTGTAGGGTCAGGAGGGGTTTACAAGGTGGATGTAGCAGAGCCGTGTGTGTACTTATGTGGGGTCAGGAGGTGTTTTACAAGGTGGATGCAGCAGAGCCGTGTGTGTACTTGTGTGGGGTCAGGAGGAGGGGGTTTTACAAGGTGGATGTAGCAGAGCCGTGTGTGTACTTGTGTGGGGTCAGGAGGGGTTTAACAAGGTGTATGTAGCAGAGCCGTGTGTGTACGTGTGTGGGGTCAGGAGGGGTTTTACATGGTGGATGTAGCAGAGCCGTGTGTGTACTTCTGTGGGGTCAGGAGGGGTTTACAAGGTGGATGTATCAGAGCCGTGTGTGTACTTGTGTGGGGTCAGGAGGGGGTTTTACAAGGTGGATGTAGCAGAGCCGTGTTTGTACTTGTGTGGGGTCAGGAGGGGTTTTGCAAGGTGGATGTAGCAGAGCCGTGTGTGTACTTGTGTGGGGTCAGGAGGGGTTTTGCAAGGTAGATGTAGCAGAGCCGTGTGTGTACTTGTGTGGGGTCAGGAGGGGTTTTACAAGGTGGATGTAGCAGAGCCGTGTGTGTTGTTTGGTGGGGTCAGGAGGGGTTTACAAGGTGTACGGAGCAGACCCGTGTGTGTACGAGGTGTACGGAGCAGAGCCGTGTGTGTACGATGTGTACGGAGCGAAGCCGTGTGTGTACGAGGTGTATGGAGCAGAGCCGTGTGTGTACGAGATGTACGGAACGGAGCCCTGTGTGTACGGAGCTGAGCCGTGTGTTTATGGAGCGGAGCAGAGCCGGGGGTGTACGGAGCGGAGCCGTGTGTGTACGAGGTGTATGGTGGGGAGCATTTATACCTCCCGAGTCCCAACCGTCCCGGATCCAGCGAGACAGTCCTGATTTTGAGAGAGAGCCTGCCCCAGCCGGGACCTTACTTTCCCCGTGGGACACAGGAGTACACAGCGGAGCCCCAAGGAGCAATTTAAAACTTGCACGTAACGTTCTACTGGAAGTGACGTGCTGGAAGCTGACCAGAAATGAGGTAATTTCAGTAGGAGATTGTGACGGAACCATGGAGGCACTTCAGGGAATGCTTCAGATCCATCACCGTGTCCTCCTCTGACAGAGTGGACAGCGGGATCGCCTTGGAATCGGGGATGTCGGGCATGTGAGCGGATCATGATATGTCCTGCACCAGGAGGCTCAGGTGGGCACTACAATGGGAGCTGGGCTGCTATAGTATCTTTATAGAATTTTTCTTTCTCTGTTTCTTTCTCTCTCTGTTCTTTCTCTCTAATCTTTTTTTCTCTCTCTCTGTTCTCTTTCTTTCTTTCTTTCTTTCTTTCTTTCTGTCTCTGTTCTCTCTCTCTCTCTCTGTTCTCTCTTTCCTCTTTTTCTTTCTCTCTCTCTGATCTTTCTTTCCCCTCTTTCTTTTTCTCTCTACATCTCTGTTCTTTCTTTCCCCTCCTTCTTTCTCTCTCTCCCTGTTCTTTTTTTCTGTCGACGCTTTTTCTCTCTGTTCTTTCTCTCTCCGTTCTTTGTTCCCCTCTTTTTTTCTCTCTCCCTCTCTGTTCTTTTTTTCCCCCTCTTACTTTCTTTCTTTCTTTCTCTCTGTTCTTTTTTTCTGTCCACTCTTTCTTTCTCTTTGTTCTTTTTCTTTCTTTTTTCTTTCTCTCTGTTCTTTCTTTCCCCTCTTTCTCTATCTGTTCTTTCTTTCTTTACCCTCTTTCTTTCTCTCTGTTCTTTTCTTTCTCTTTCTCTCTGTTCTTCCTTTCTTTCTCTTTGTTCTTTATTTTCGTTCTCTCTCTTTCTTTCTCTGTTCGTTCTTTCTATGTTCTTTCTTTCTTTCTTTCTCTCGCTCTCTGTATCTTTCTCTCTCTGTTCTTCCTTCCATTCTTTCTCTCTTTCTTTCTCTGTTCTTTATTTCCCCTCTTTCTTTCTTTCTGTTCTCTCTCTGTTCTTTCTCTCTCTCTCTTCTTTCTTTCATGCGTACACTACTAATCAGTAGCCTCCTTCACATGAACGTGTTTTGCCACAGAGCGAGTGTCTGTGTGGATCACATGCGTGTCCGTGTGATCCACGCGGAGACAAGTCCGTTTTTGGTGGTCACCACAGATGTCACACGGCATGAGTCGTGGTATGTGTTAAGGGGGGGCCCACTGAGACTTTTTCGCCCGGGGCCCTCAAAAACCTGGAGCCGGCCCTGGCGCAGGCACACCCAGTTACTATGCCAACGAATACGAACTTTACATGACCCCAGCAGGACACAGTTTCTGCCAGATAATTTCAGCTCTTAAAGCGAAACCCAAAGCACAAATGCAAGTCTAGCTTCATCACATGATGCATGCCCCTGAGAGAGAATGTGTCACGATCACGTGTGTCTGGTCGCAGATGATGCCGCAAGGCGAACCCACAACACACGTGACCCTGGATACACCGCCTCCAGTGGGGCGAATTTAAATAATAGAACGTGCAGGTGGATACGCCGCCACCACCTGGCGAATTTAGGAATTACATGTTAACATATACATTTCTGGAAACACCGCCTCCAGTACGGCGAATTTAAATAATAAGGGGGAACCTGGGTAACTTTAACAATGGTGGGCCCTGCGATAGGGAATGGGGACATGGAGACCTCCTAAGCTCCCCTGAGCCAGTGTCCCTGCACTCCTAACATTCCCTATACAGGCTCCGCACCTGATACCGCCCGCGAACCTTAACCCCTTGCTCGCCCTGACCCTAAACCCTCACTAGGGAATGGGTCGGTGCGGAGACTAATCCCACCACTGCACTAATAACACACATGAGGAAAGAGACAATACAGGGGGAACACCACTTAGCTTTGCTCTGTTGCGTGTGCTCCTAGCAACAGAGCCCACCACCTGCGTGCATCTTCTCCTCCACCTGGATCCATCACCATAACAGGATCCTTCGCCTTAGTGCAGCCTTGGAGCAGAGTCCACCACCAGTTGCTGCTGCTTAGAACCAGAGTCCCAAAGATGAGTTCAGCTTCTGCCACGAAGGCAAGCATGCTTGAGTCCAGCTCAGCAGCCAAGTCCCACATGGTGAGTGCCACTCTCCATAGTCGCCACTCCACCAGTCCATGCAGACACTTCCTGCCGACACCATCACTGCGACCCCACCACGCCATGCCAGCCCTTCATCCAGACACCATAGCTGACACACGTCCCCCCTGGCTAAGCTGCGCAGGACTCCTCTCTAGCTCCATCCTTCCACCAGGCTCTCAAACTCAGAATGAATCAATCTCACAATATCACAGGCAGTGATTGCACACCCCTAGCACACCTTTATAGGGTGTCACACCTGATACATAATCACATGCACAAAAACCTAAAGTGCAATACCACTAACCACCACCGGGGACAGTCAAGACACCTTGGAACTTTCCAAAGCAAAAAAAGTTCACCCAGTGCAATTTAAAACTGTCAGATCATGACAGTACCCCCTCCTTAATGAGGGGCCTCTGGACCCTCAAGACCACCCCTCATTAGGGAAACACCTACAGCGGGGACGCCCAGATCCTGAGTTCACCCCACCCCTACCTGACACTTCAGGTTTATGACAAACGCACCGCTGGTATTGGCAATATATGTTCATTTTGGAGGCACCACTCCTCTCCACAGCGCCGACCTGGGGAACGAGTTTATGTAAGTGTATGTTTGTTAAGAGCTGATCAGACTCCAAAACACATTTCCACAAGATGTTTTTTGGTGGCCACCCATACATGCTCGTTCACACACAGGTCCGGACCTGAACGTTTATTACACACATTCGTTTGTCATAAATTTGGTGAACTCATTCTGGACTCGACAACAGAGGCGTCCCCCTGTGTCACCACACTCACACCCCCGCTATTCACCAAGGGATCTCACAATATCACAGGCAGTGATTGCACACCCCTAGCACACCTTTATAGGGTGTAACACCTGATACATAATCACGTGCACAAAAACCTAAAGTGCAATACCACTAACCACCACCGGGGACAGTCAAGACACCTTGGAACTTTCCAAAGTAAAAAAAGTTCACCCAGTGCAATTTAAAACTGTCAGATCATGACAGAATGTCCGCCAAAGAGGATTTAGAAGCCCAGTGCGCCAAACTAGCTCTTAACAGGCCGACGCGCCTAAGTGATTCTTAAAGGGCTGACGCACGGAAATGAGTCTTAAAGGGCCGGCGCGCCAAATCGAAAGCTGAGTGACCCCACGCTCCAAATCGGAGGCTGAGCCACCCCAGCCTCCAAATCGGAGGCTGATTGACCCTGGCCTACAAATCGGAGGCCTCCAAATCGGACGCAGAGTGGCCCCGCCCACCAAATCGGATCCTGAGGGGCCCCACCCACCAAATCAGACCCTGAGGGGCCCCACAGGCCAAAGTGGCCCCTGAGAGGCACCCACAGTTAAAACGGATCCTGAGTTGAAAGTCTTGCAGGGGCAGCAGGCAAGTCTCTCTTAAAGGGGCAGCCCGGGCACCATTTCAAACCACTATCTGTACTTCCTTCAGGAAATACACATCTAGTTATAGTGGTTTGAAAAAACCACTATATTGTAATCCGAACGCTGCTAACTTATTCTTCTTATTATTATTATTAAGTTGATTTCCGCAATTAATGCGGCCCGAACTGCTTCACGCACAGACTCCGTTGAGGTGTCGTTTCGAAGCCAGCGTCCATGAGAGGTGTGCTAAGTATTTTTCGTGTCGATCGGATTTGTAGTTTTTGCGCAATTTGCGTTTGAAAATTTTTTTTCCCGTCATTAGAATGCACTGTCTCCAATGCATTTCAATAGGAAATGGCAAAACATGCCCTGAGGCGATTGAAATGACAGTTGAGCTCATTGATATGCGCAGGCAGACCCAGTTACTATGCCAACGCCTACGAACTTCACTTGAACCCCAGCACAGAGCCTCTGCCACATAATATCAGCTCTTAAAGTGAAACCCACAGCACAAATGCAAATCTAGCTTTATCACATGACACATGCCCCTGAGAGAGAATGTGTGCGCCAAAGTGGATTTAAAAGAAGCCCAGTGAGCCAAACTAGCTCTTAAAGGGCCAACGCGCCAAAGTGATTGTTAAAGGGCCAGCGCACCCAAATGAGTCTTAAAGGGCCGACACACCAAATCGGAGGCTGAGCCACCCCGGCCTCCATATCGGAGGCTGAGCCACCCCGGCCTCCAAATCGGAGGCTGAGCCACCCCGGCCTCCAAATCGGAGGCTGAGCCACCCCGGCCTCCAAATCGGAGGCTGAGCCACCCCGGCCTCCAAATCGGAGGCTGAGCCACCCCGGCCTCCAAATCGGAGGCTGAGCCACCCCGGCCTCCAAATCGGAGGCTGAGCCACCCCGGCCTCCAAATCGGAGGCTGAGCCACCCCGGCCTCCAAATCGGAGGCTGATCCACCCCGGCCTCCAAATCGGAGGCTGATCCACCCCGGCCTCCAAATCGGAGGCTGAGCCACCCCGGCCTCCAAATCGGAGGCTGAGCCACCCCGGCCTCCAAATCGGAGGCTGAGCCACCCCGGCCTCCAAATCGGAGGCTTATCGACCCCGGCCTCCAAATCGGAGGCTTATCGACCCCGGCCTCCAAATCGGAGGCTGATCCACCTCGGCCTCCAAATCGGAGGCTGAGCCACCCCGGCCTCCAAATCGGAGGCTGATCGACCCCGGCCTCCAAATCGGAGGCTGAGCCACCCCGGCCTCCAAATCTTTGACCTCGGCCTCCAAATCGGAAGCTCAACGACCCCGGCCTCCAAATTGGAGGCTGAGCGACCCCAGCCTCCAAATCTTACCCAGAGTTGCCCCGCCCACCAAATCGGACCCTGAGAGGCCCCGCCCACCAAATCGGACCCAGAGTGGTCCCTCCCACCAAATTGGACCCAGAGTGGTCCCGCCCACCAAATTGGACCCAGAGGGGCTCCACCCACAAAATCAGACCCAGAGGGGCCCCTGCCACAAAATCAGACCCTGAGGGGCCCCTGCCACAAAATCAGACCCTGAGGGGCCGCGGCCACAAAATCGGACCCTGATGGGCCCCAGTCACAAAATTGGACCCTGATGGGCCCCAGTCACAAAATTGGACCCTGATAGGCCCCGGCCACAAAATCGGATCCTGAGGGGCCCCAACCACAAAATCGGACCCTGAGGGGACCCAACCACAAAATCGGACCCTGAGAGGCCCCGCCCACCAAATTGGACCCAGAGTGGTCCCGCCCACGAAATTGGACCCAGAGGGGCCCCACCCACAAAATCGGACCCAGAGGGGCCCCTGCCACAAAATCGGACCCAGAGGGGCCCCGGCCACAAAATCGGACCCTGAGGGGCCGCGGCCACAAAATCGGACCCTGAGGGGACCCAACCACAAAATCGGACCCTGAGGGGACCCAAACACAAAATCGGACCCTGAGGGGCCCCACCCACAAAATCAGGCCCTGAGGGGCCCCACCCACAAAATCAGACCATGAGGCCAAAGTGGCCCCTGAGAGGCACCCACAGTTAAATCGTATCCTGAGTTGAAAGTCTTGCAGGGGCAGCAGGCAAGTCTCTCTTAAAGGGGCAGCCCGGGCACCATTTCAAACCACTATCTGTACTTCCTTCAGGAAATACACATCTAGTTATAGTGGTTTGAAAAAACCACTATATTGTAATCCGAACGCTGCTAACTTCTTCTTCTTCTTCTTCTTCTTCTTCTTCTTCTTCTTCTTCTTCTTCTTCTTCTTCTTCTTCTTCTTCTTCTTATTATTATTATTATTAAGTTGATTTCCGCAATTAATGCGGCCCGAACCGCTACACGCACAGACTCCGTTGAGGTGTCGTTTCGAAGCCAGCGTCCATGAGAGGTGTGCTAAGTATTTTTCGTGTCGATCGGATTTGTAGTTTTTGCGCAATTTGCGTTTGAAATTTTTTTTTCCCGTCATTGGAATGCACTGTCTCCAATGCTTTTCAATAGGAAATGGCAAAACGTGCCCTAAGGCGATTGAAATGACAGTTGAGCTCATTGATATGCGCAGGCAGACCCAGTTACTATGCCAACGCCTACGAACTTCACTTGAACCCCAGCACAGAGCCTCTGCCACATAATATCAGCTCTTAAAGCGAAACTCACAGCACAAATGCAAATCTAGCTTCATCACATGACACATGCCCCTGAGAGAGAATGTCCGCCAAATTTGATTTAGAAGAAGCCCAGTGAGCCAAACTAGCTCTTAAAGGGCCAACGCGCCAAAGTGATTGTTAAAGGGCCAGCGCACCCAAATGAGTCTTAAAGGGCCGACACACCAAATCGGAGACTGAGCCACCCCGGCCTCCAAATCGGAGGCTGAGCCACCCCGGCCTCCAAATCGGAGGCTGAGCCACCCCGGCCTCCAAATCGGAGGCTGAGCCACCCCGGCCTCCAAATCGGAGGCTGATCGACCCCGGCCTCCATATCGGAGGCTGATCGACCCCGGCCTCCATATCGGAGGCTGATCGACCCCGGCCTCCAAATCGGAGGCTGAGCCACCCCGGCCTCCAAATCGGAGGCTGATCGACCCCGGCCTCCATATCGGAGGCTGATCGACCCCGGCCTCCAAATCGGAGGCTGAGCCACCCCAGCCTCCAAATCGGAGGCTGAGCCACCCCGGCCTCCAAATCGGAGGCTGAGCCACCCCGGCCTCCAAATCGGAGGCTGAGCCACCCCGGCCTCCGAATCGGAGGCTGAGCCACCCCGGCCTCCAAATCGGAGGCTGAGCCACCCCGGCCTCCAAATCGGAGGCTGAGCCACCCCGGCCTCCAAATCGGAGGCTGAGCCACCCCGGCCTCCAAATCGGAGGCTGAGCCACCCCGGCCTCCAAATCGGAGGCTGAGCCACCCCGGCCTCCAAATCGGAGGCTCATCGACCCCGGCCTCCAAATCGGAGGCTCATCGACCCCTGCCTCCAAATCTGAGGCTCTTTGACCTCGGCCTCCAAATCGGAAGCTCAACGACCCCGGCCTCCAAATTGGAGGCTGAGCGACCCCAGCCTCCAAATCGTACCCAGAGTGGCCCCACCCACCAAATCAGACCCAGAGAGGCCCCGCCCACCAAATAGGACCCTGAGGGGCCCCGCCCACCAAATCGGACCCTGTGGGGCCCCGCCCACCAAATCGGACCCTGAGAGGCCCCGCCCACCAAATTGGACCCAGAGTGGTCCCGCCCACCAAATTGGACCCAGAGTGGTCCCGCCCACCAAACTGGACCCAGTGGGGCTCCGCCCACGAAATCGGACCCTGAGGGGCCGCGGCCACCAAATCGGACCCTGAGGGGCCCCACCCACCAAATCGGACCCTGAGGGGCCCCAGCCACCAAATCGGACCCTGAGTGGCCCCGGCCACAAAATCGGACCCTGAGTGGCCCCGGCCACAAAATCGGACCCTGAGGGGCCCCACCCACAAAATCGGACCCTGAGGGGCCCCACCCACAAAATCAGACCCTGAGGCCAAAGTGGCCCCTGAGAGGCACCCACAGTTAAATCGTATCCTGACTTGAAAGTCTTGCAGGGGCAGCAGGCAAGTCTCTCTTAAAGGGGCAGCCCGGGCACCATTTCAAACCACTATCTGTACTTCCTTCAGGAAATACACATCTAGTTCTTCTTCTTATTATTTTCCAGTTGATTTCCGCAATTAATGCGGCCCGAACCGCTACACGCACAGACTCCGTTGAGGTGTCGTTTTGAAGCCAGCGTCCATGAGAGGTGTGCTAAGTATTTTTCGTATCGATCGGATTTGTAGTTTTTGCGCAATTTGCGTTTGAAAATTTTTTTTCCCGTCATTGGAATGCACTGTCTCAATGCATTTGAATGGGGAAATTTTGCTATAGACAAAACGTGCCCTGAGGCGATTGAAATGGCAGTTAAGCTCATTGATATGCGCAGGCAGACCCAGTTACTATGCCAACGCCTACGAACGTCACATGACCTCTCCAAGACAGAGCTTCTGCCACATAATATCAGCTCTTAAAGCAAAACCCACCGCACAAATGCAAATCTAGCTTCATCACATGACGTATGCCCCTGAGAGAGAATGTGCGCCAAAGTGGATTTAGAAGCCCAGTGAGCCACCCTGGCTCTTAAAGGGCCGACGCGCCAAAGTGATTCTTAAAGAGCCGGCGCACCAAAATGAGTCTTAAAGGGCCGGCGCGCCAAATCGAAAGCTGAGTGACCCAAGGCTCCAAATCGGAGGCTGATAGACCCTGGCCTACAAAGGAGGCTGAGCAACCCTGGCATCCAAATTGGACCCAGAGTGGCCCCGCCCATCAAATCAGACCCAGAGTGGCCCCGCCCACCAAATCAGACCCAGAGTGGCCCCACCCACCAAATTGGACCCTGAGGGGCCCCACCCACAAAATCGGACCCTGAGGGGCCCCGGCCACAAAATCGGACCCTGAGAGGCCCCAACTACAAAATCGGACCCTGAGGGGCCCCGGCCACAAAATCAGACCCTGAGGGGCCCCAACTGCAAAATCAGACCCTGAGGGGCCCCGGCCACAAAATCGGACCCTGAGGGGCCCCACACTCAAAATTGGATCCAGAGGGGCCCAACCAACAAAATTGGACCCTGAGGGGCCCCAGCCACAAAATCGGACCCTGAGGGGCCCCACCCACAAAATCAGACCCTGAGGGGCCCCGGCCACAAAATCGGACCCTGAGGGGCCCCGGCCACAAAATTGGACCCTGAGGGGCCCCAACCACAAAATCAGACCCTGAGGGGCCCCAACCACAAAATCAGACTCTGAGGGGCCCCACCCACAAAATCGGACCCTGAGGGCCCCCAATCACAAAATCGGACCCTGAGGGGCCCCAACCACAAAATCGGACCATGAGGGCCCTGCCCACCAAATCAGACCCTGAGGGACCCCGGCCACAAAATCGGACCCTGAGGGTCCCCGGCCACAAAATCGGACCCTGAGGGGCCCCACCCACAAAAACAGACCCTGAGGGGCCCACCCATAAAATCGGACCCTGAGGGGACCCACCCACAAAATCGGACCCTGAGGGGCCACACCCACAAAATTGGACCCTGAGAGGCCACACCCACAAAATCGTACCCTGAGGGGCCCCACCCACAAAATCATGCCCTGAGGGGCCCCACCCACAAAATCATACCCTGAGGGGCCCCACCCACAAAATCGGACCCTGAGGGGCCCCACCCATAAAATCAGACCCTGAGGCGACCCACCCACAAAATCGGACCCTGAGAGGCCACACCCACAAAATCAGACCCTGAGGGGCCCCACCCACAAAATTGGACCCTGAGGAATCCCGGCCACTAATTCAAATCTTGAGGAGCCCAGGCAACCGAATCGGATCCTGAGGGGCCCCACCCACAAAATCAGACCCTGAGGCCAAAGTGGCCGCTGAGAGGCACCCACAGTTAAAACAGATCCTGAGTTGAAAGTCTTGCAGGGGCAGCAGGCAAGTCTCTCTTAAAGGGGCAGCCCGGGCACCATTTCAAACCACTATCTGTACTTCCTTCAGGAAATACACATCTAGTTATAGTGGTTTGAAAAAACCACTATATTGTAATCCGAACGCTGCTAACTTATTCTTCTTCTTATTATTAAGTTGAATTCCGCAATTAATGCGGCCCGAACCGCTATACGCACAGACTCCGTTGAGGTGTCGTTTCAAAGCCAGCGTCCATGAGAGGTGTGCTAAGTATTTTTCGTGTCGATCGGATTTGTAGTTTTTGCGCAATTTGCGTTTGAAATTTTTTTTTCCCGTCATTGGAATGCACTGTCTCCAATGCTTTTCAATAGGAAATGGCAAAACGTGCCCTGAGGCGATTGAAATGACAGTTGAGCTCATTGATATGCGCAGGCAGACCCAGTTACTATGCCAACGCCTACGAACGTCACATGACATCTCCAGAACAGAGATTCTGCCACATAATATCAGCTCTTAAAGTGAAACCCACAGCACAAATGCAAATCTAGCTTCATCACATGACACATGCCCCTGAGAGAGAATGTGTGCGCCAAAGTGGATTTAGAAGCCCAGTGAGCCAAACTAGGTCTTAAAGGGCCAACGCGCCAAAGTGATTGTTAAAGGGCCAGTGCACCCAGATGAGTCTTAAAGGGCTGACACACCAAATCGGAGACTGAGCCACCCCGGCCTCCAAATCGGAGGCTGAGCCACCCCGGCCTCCAAATCGGAGGCTGAGCCACCCCGGCCTCCAAATCGGAGGCTGAGCGACCCCGGCCTCCAAATCGGAGGCTGAGCGACCCCGGCCTCCAAATCGGAGGCTGAGCCACCCCGGCCTCCAAATCGGAGGCTGATCCACCCCGGCCTCCAAATCGGAGGCTGATCGACCCTGGTCTCCAAATCGGAGGCTGATCCACCCCGGCCTCCAAATGCGACCCCGGCCTCCAAATCGGAGGCTGAGTGACCCCGGCCTCCAAATCGGAGGCTGAGCCACCCCGGCCTCCAAATCGGAGGCTGAGCCACCCCGGCCTCCAAATCGGAGGCTGAGCCACCCCGGCCTCCAAATCGGAGGCTGAGCCACCCCGGCCTCCAAATCGGAGGCTGAGCCACCCCGGCCTCCAAATCGGAGGCTGAGCGACCCCTGCCTCCAAATCGGAGGCTGAGCCATCCCGGCCTCCAAATCGGAGGCTGATCCACCCCGGCCTCCAAATCGGAGGCTGAGCCACCCCGGCCTCCAAATCGGAGGCTGATCCACCCCGGCCACCAAATCGGAGGCTGAGCCACCCCGACCTCCAAATCGGAGGCTGAGCCACCCCGGCCTCCAAATCGGAGGCTCATCGACCCCGGCCTCCAAATCGGAAGCTCATCGACCCCTGCCTCCAAATCGGAGGCTCTTTGACCTCAGCCTCCAAATCGGAAGCTCAACGACCCCGGCCTCCAAATTGGAGGCTGAGCGACCCCAGCCTCCAAATCTTACCCAGAGTGGCCCCACCCACCAAATCAGACCCAGAGAGGCCCTGCCCACCAAATCGGACCCTGAGGGGCCCCGCCCACCAAATTGGACCCTGTGGGGCCCTGCCCACCAAATCGGACCCTGAAAGGCCCCGCCCACCAAATTGGACCCAGAGTGGTCCCGCCCACCAAATTGGACCCAGAGTGGTCCCGCCCACCAAATTGGACCCAGTGGGGCTCCGCCCACAAAATCAGACCCAGAGGGGCCCCTGCCACAAAATCAGACCCTGAGGGGCCACGGCCACAAAATCAGACCCTGATGGGCCCCAGTCACAAAATTGGACCCTGATAGGCCCCGGCCACAAAATCGGACCCTGAGGGGCCCCAACCCAAAATCGGACCCTGAGGGGACCCAACCACAAAATCGGACCCTGAGAGGCCCCGTCCACCAAATTGGACCCAGAGTGGTCCCGCCCACCAAATTGGACCCAGAGGGGCCCCACCCACAAAATCGGACCCTGACGGGCCCCGGCCACAAAAATCGGACCCTGTGGGCCCCCAGCCACAAAATAGGACCCTAAGGGGCCCCACCCTCAAAATCGGAACCTGAGTAGACCCGGCCACAAAATCAGACCCTGAGGGGCCCCAACCACAAAATCGGACCCTGAGGGGCCCAGGCCACAAAATCGAACCCTGAGGGGCCCCACCCTCAAAATCGGATCCTGAGTGGCCCAACCAACAAAATCGGACACTGAGGGGCCCCAGCCACAAAATCGGACACTGAGGGGCCCCACCCACAAAATCGGACCCTGAGGGGCCCCACCCACAAAATTGGACCCTGAGGGGTTTCGGCCACAAAAATCGGATCCTGAGTGGCCCCGGCCGCAAAATCGGACCCTGAGGGGCCCCAGCCACAAAATCGGACCTTGAGGGGCCCCACCCACCAAATCAGACCCTGAGGGGCCCCGGCCACCAAATCGGACCCTGAGTGGCCCCGGCCACAAAATCGGACCCTGAGGGGCCCCACCCACAAAATCGGACCCTGAGGGGCCCCACCCACAAAATCAGGCCCTGAGGGGCCCCACCCACAAAATCAGACCCTGAGGCCAAAGTGGCCCCTGAGAGGCACCCACAGTTAAATCGTATCCTGAGTTGAAAGTCTTGCAGGGGAAGCAGGCAAGTCTCTTAAAGGGGCAGCCCGGGCACCATTTCAAACCACTATCTGTACTTCCTTCAGGAAATACACATCTAGTATTATTATTACTATTCAGTTGATTTCCGCAATTAATGCGGCCCGAACCGCTACACGCACAGACTCCGTTGAGGTGTCGTTTCGAAGCCAGCGTTCATGAGAGGTGTGCTAAGTATTTTTCGTGTCGATCAGATTTATAGTTTTTGTACAATTTGCGTTTGAAAAAAACATTTTCCTGTCATTGGAATGCACTGTCTCAATGCATTTCAAATGGAAAATTTTGCCATAGGGAAAACATGGGGCAGTCGTGAGGCGATTCAAATAGCAGTTAAGCTCATTGATATGCGCAGTCACACCCAGTTACTATGCCAACGCCTACAAACTTTTCATGACCCCTCCAAGACAGAGTTTCTGGCAGATAATATCAGCTCTTAAAGCGAAACCCAGAGCACAAATACAAATCTAGCTTCATCACATGACGCATGCCCCTGAGAGAGAATGTGCGCCAAAGTGGATTTAAAAGCCCAGTGCGCCAAACTGGCTCTTTAACGGCGACGCGCCTAAGTGATTCTTAAAGGGCCGGCGCGCCAAATCGAAAGCTGAGTGACCCCAGGCTCCAAATCGGAGGCTGATCGACCCCGCCCACCAAATCGGACCCAGAGTGGCCCCGCCCACCAAATCGGACCCAGAGTGGCCCCGCCCACCAAATCGGACCCAGAGTGGCCCCGCCCACCAAATCGGACCCAGAGGGGCCCCGCCCACCAAATCGGACCCTGAGGTGCCCCGCCCATCAAATCGGACCCTGAGGGGTCCCACACCAAATCAGCTCCTGAGTGGCCCCACCCACAAAATCAGACCCTGAAGCCAAAGTGGCCCCTGAGAGGCACCCACAGTTAAAACGGATCCTGAGTTGAAAGTCTTGCAGGGGCAGCAGGCAAGTATCTCTTAAAGGGGTAGCCCGGGCACAATTTTCAAACCACTATCTGTACTTCCTTCGGATTGCAACATTAATACTAGATGTGTATTTCCTGAACGCTGCTAACTTTTTCTTTTTATTCAGTTGATTTCCGCAATTAATGCGGCCCGAACCGCTACGCGCACAGACTCCGTTGAGGTGTCGTTTCGAAGCCAGCGTCCACGAGAGGTGTGCTAAGTATTTTTCGTGTCGATCGGATTTGTAGTTTTTGCGCAATTGGCATTTGAAAATTTTTTTTCCCGTCATTGGAATGCACTGTCTCCAATGCTTTTCAATGGGAAATGGCAAAACGTGCCCTGAGGCGATTGAAATGGCAGTTAAGCTCATTGATATGCGCAGGCACACCCAGTTACTATGCCAACGCCTAGGAACGTCACATGACGCCCCGAGGACAGAGCTTCTACCACATAATATCAGCTCTTAAAGCGAAACCCACAGCACAAGTGCAAATCTAGCTTCATCACATGACACATGCCCCTGAGAGAGAATGTCCGCCAAAGTTGATTTAGAAGCCCTGTGAGCCAAACTAGCTCTTAAAGGGCCAACGCGCCAAAGTGATTGTTAAAGGGCCGACGCACCAAAATGAGTCTTAAAGGGACTACACGCCAAATCGGAGGCTGAGCCATCCCGGCCTCCAAATCGGAGGCTGAGCCACCCCGGCCTCCATATCGGAGGCTGAGCCACCCCGGCCTCCAAATCAGAGGCTGAGCCACCCCGGCCTCCAAATCGGAGGCTGAGCCACCCCGGCCTCCAAATCGGAGGCTGAGCCACCCCGGCCTCCAAATCGGAGGCTGAGCCACCCCGGCCTCCAAATTGGAGGCTGAGCCACCCCGGCCTCCAAATCGGAGGCTGAGTCACTCCGGCCTTCAAATCGGAGGCTGATCGACCCCGGCCTCCAAATCAGAGGCTGAGCCACCTCTGCCTCCAAATCAGAGGCTGAGCCACCCCGGCCTCCAAATAGGAGGCTGCGCCACCCCGGCCTCCAAATCGGAGGCTGAGCCACCTCTGCCTCCAAATCAGAGGCTGAGCCACCCCGGCCTCCAAATAGGAGGCTGCACCACCCCGGCCTCCAAATCGGACGATGAGCCATCCCGGCCTCCAAATAGGAGGCTGAGCCACCCCGGCCTCCAAATAGGAGGCTGAGCCACCTCGGCCTCCAAATCGGAGGCTGAGCAACCCCAGCCCGGGCACCATTTCAAACCACTATCTGTACTTCCTTCAGGAAATACACATCTAGTTATTATTATTAAGTTGATTTCCGCAATTAATGCGGCCCGAACCGCTACACGCACAGACTCCGTTGAGGTGTCGTTTCGAAGCCAGCGTCCATGAGAGGTGTGCTAAGTATTTTTCGTGTCGATCGGATTTGTAGTTTTTGCGCAATTTGCGTTTGAAATTTTTTTTTCCCGTCATTGGAATGCACTGTCTCCAATGCATTTCAAAAGGAAATGGCAAAACGTGCCCTGAGGCGATTGAAATGACAGTTGAGCTCATTGACATGCGCAGGCAGACCCAGTTACTATGCCAACGCCTACGAACTTCACTTGAACCCCAGCACAGAGCCTCTGCCACATAATATCAGCTCTTAAAGCGAAACTCACAGCACAAATGCAAATCTAGCTTCATCACATGACACATGCCCCTGAGAGAGAATGTGTGCGCCAAAGTGGATTTAAAAGAAGCCCAGTGAGCCAAACTAGCTCTTAAAGGGCCAACGCGCCAAAGTGATTGTTAAAGGGCCAGCGCACCCAAATGAGTCTTAAAGGGCCGACACACCAAATCGGAGGCTGAGCCACCCCGGCCTCCAAATCGGAGACTGAGCCACCCCGGCCTCCAAATCGGATGCTGAGCCACTCCGGCCTCCAAATCGGAGGCTGAGCCACCCCGGCCTCCAAATCGGAGGCTGAGCCACCCCGGCCTCCAAATCGGAGGCTGAGCCACCCCGGCCTCCAAATCGGAGGCTGAGCCACCCCGGCCTCCAAATCGGAGGCTGAGCCACCCCGGCCTCCAAATCGGAGGCTGAGCCACCCCGGCCTCCAAATCGGAGGCTGAGCGACCCCGGCCTCCAAATCGGAGGCTGAGCCATCCCGGCCTCCAAATCGGAGGCTGAGCCACCCCGGCCTCCAAATCGGAGGCTGAGCCACCCCGGCCTCCAAATCGGAGGCTGAGCCACCCCGGCCTCCAAATCGGAGGCTCATCGACCCCGGCCTCCAAATCGGAAGCTCATTGACCCCTGCCTCCAAATCGGAGGCTCTTTGACCTAGGCCTCCAAATCGGAAGCTCAACGACCCCGGTCTCCAAATTTAAGGCTGAGCGACCCCAGCATCCAAATCTTACCCAGAGTGGCCCCACCCACCAAATCAGACCCAGAGAGGCCCTGCCCACCAAATCGGACCCTGAGGGGCCCCGCCCACCAAATCAGACCCTGTGGGGCCCCGCCCACCAAATCGGACCCTGAGAGGCCCCACCCACCAAATTGGACCCAGAGTGGTCCCGCCCACCAAATTGGACCCAGAGTGGTCCCGCCCACCAAATCGGACCCTGTGGGGCCCCGGCCACAAAATCGGACCCTGAGGGGCCCCACCCACAAAATTGGACCCTGAGGGGTTCCGGCCACAAAAATCGGATCCTGAGTGGCCCCGGCCACAAAATCGAACCCTGAGGGGCCCCAGCCACAAAATCGGACCTTGAGGGGCCCCACCCTCCAAATCATACCCTGAGGGGCCCCGGCCACCAAATCGGACCCTGAGTGGCCCCGGCCACAAAATCGGACCCTGAGGGGCCCCACCCACAAAATCAGGCCCTGAGGGGCCCCACCCACAAAATCAGACCCTGAGGCCAAAGTGGCCCCTGAGAGGCACCCACAGTTAAATCGTATCCAGAGTTGAAAGTCTTGCCGGGGCAGCAGGCAAGTCTCTCTTAAAGGGGCAGCCTGGGCACCATTTCAAACCACTATCTGTACTTCCTTCAGGAAATACACATCTAGTTATTATTATTAAGTTGATTTCCGCAATTAATACAGCCCGAACCGCTACACGCACAGACGCCGTTGAGGTGTCGTTTCGAAGCCAGCGTCCACGAGAGGTGTGCTAAGTATTTTTCGTGTCGATCGGATTTGTAGTTTTTGCGCAATTTGCGTTTGAAATTTTTTTTCCCGTCATTGGAGACAGTGCATTGCAGTGCACTGTCTCCAATGCTTTTCAATGGGTAATGGCAAAACGTGCCCTGAGGCGATTGAAATGGCAGTTGAGCTCATTGATATGCGCAGGCAGACCCAGTTACTATGCCAACGCCTACGAACGTCACATGACATCCCAAGGACAGAGCTTCTGCCACATAATATCAGCTCTTAAAGTGAAACCCACAGCACAAATGCAAATCTAGCTTCATCACATGACACATGCCCCTGAGATAGAATGTGCGACAAAGTGGATTTAGAAGCCCAGTGAGCCACCCTGGCTCTTAAAGGGCCGACGTGCCACAGTGATTCTAAAAGGGCCAGCGCACCGAAATGAGTCTTAAAGGGCCGGCGCGCCAAATCGAAAGCTGAGTGACCCCGGCCTCCAAATCGGAGGCTGAGCCACCCTGGCCTCCAAATCGGACCCAGTGTGGCCCCGCTAAAAAAATCAGACCCAGAGTAGCACAGCCCACCAAATCGGATCCTGAGGGGCCCCACCCACCAAATCAGACTCCGAGTGGCCCCGCCCACCAAATCGGACCCTGAAGGGCTCCGTCCACCAAATCGGACCCTGAGGAGCCCCGCCCACCAAATCAAACCCTGAGAAGCCCCGCCCACCAAATCGGACCCTGAAGGGCCCCGCCCATCAAATCTGACCCTGAGGGGCCCCGCCCACCAAATCGGACCCTGAGGAGCCCCGCCCACCAAATCGGACCCAGATTGACCCTGCCCACCAAATCAGACCCCGAGGATCCCCACCCACCAAATCGGACCCAGATTGACCCCGCTCACCAAATCGGACCCTGAAGGGCCCCGCCCACCAAATCGGACCCAGAGGTGCCCCGTCCACCAAATCGGACCCTGAAGGGCCCCGCCCACCAAATCGGACCCAGAGGGGCCCCGCCCACCAAATCTTACCCAGGGGGGCCCCACCCACCAAATCAGACCATGAGGGGCCCCGCCCACCAAATAGGACCATGAGGGGCACCGCCCACTAAATCGGACCCAGAGTGGCCCCGCCCACCAAAATGGACTCAGGGGGCTCCACCCACAAAATTGGACCCTGAGAGGGCCCGGCCACAAAATCAGACCCTGAGGGGCCCCAACCACAAAATCGGACCCAGAGGGGCCTCAGTCACAAAATCAGACCCTGAGGGGACCCGGCCACAAAATCGGACCCTGAGGGGCCCCGGCCACAAAATCAGACCCTGAGGGACCCCAGACACAAAATCGGACCCTGAGGGGCCCCACCCACAAAATCGGACCCTGAGGGGCCTCAACCACAAAATCAGACCCTGAGGGGCCACAGCCACAAAATCAGACCATGAGGGGCCCCACAAATCCAGACCCTGAGAGGCTCCGGCCACAACATCGGACCCTGAGAGACCCCGGCCACAAAATCGGACCCTGAGGGGCCCCAACCACAAAATCAGACCCTGAGGGTCCCCGGTCACAAAATCGGACCCTGAGGGGCCCCACCCACAGAATCGGACCCTGATGGGCCCCACCCACAAAATCAGACCCTGAGGGGCCCCAGCCACAAAATCGGACCCTGAGGGGCCCCACCCACAAAATCGGACCCTGAGGGGCCTCACCCACAAAATCGGACTCTGAGGGGCCCCGCCCACCAAATTAGACCCTGAGGGGCCCCACCCTCAAAATCGGACCCTGAGGGGCCACAGCCACAAAATCAGACCATGAGGGGCCCCAGCCACAAAATCGGACCCTGAGGGGCCCCACCCACAAATCCAGACCCTGAAGGGCCCCAGCCACAAAATCGGACCCTGAGAGACCCCGGCCACAAAATCGGACCCTGAGGGGCCCCACCCACAAAATCAGACCCTGAGGGACCCCAGCCACAAAATCGGACCCTGAGGGGCCACACCCACAAAATCGGACCCTGAGGGGACCCACCCACAAATCCAGACCCTGAGGGGCTCGGCCACAAAATCGGACCCTGAGAGACCCCGGCCACAAAATCGGACCCTGAGGGGCCCCAAATACAAAATCAGACCCTGAGGGTCCCCGGTCACAAAATCGGACCCTGAGGGGCCCCACCCACAGAATCGGACCCTGATGGGCCCAACCCACAAAATCAGACCCTGAAGGGCCCCACCCACAAAATCAGACCCTGAGGGGCCCCACCCACAAAATCGGACCCAGAGGGGCCCCACCCACAAAATCGGACCCTGAGGGGCCACAGCCACAAAATCAGACCATGTGGGGCCCCAGCCACAAAATCGGACCCTGAGGGGCCCCACCCACGAAATCGGACCCTGAGGGGCCCCGCCAACCAAATCGCACTTTGAGGGGCCCCACCTGCAAAATCGGACCCTGAGGGGCCCAAACCACAAAATCGGACCCTGAGGGCCTCGCCCACCAAATCGAACCCAGAGGGGCCCCGCCCACAAAATCAGACCCTGAGGGGCCCCGCCCTCAAAATCGGACCCTGAGTAGTCCCGGCCACAAAATCAGACCATGAGGAGCCCCAACCACAAAATCGGACCCTGAGGGGCCCCGGCCACAAAATCGGACCCTGAGGGGCCCCACCCTCAAAATCGGATCCTGAGGGGCCCAACCAACAAAATCAGACCCTGAGGGGCCCCAGCCACAAAATCGGACCCTGAGGGCCCCGCCCACCAAATCGGACCCTGAGGGGCCCCGCCCACAAAATCAGACCCTGAGGGGCCTCAGCCACAAAATCGGACCCTGAGGGGCCCCACCCACAAATCCAGACCCTGAGGGGACCCGGCCACAAAATCGGACCCTGAGAGACCCCGGCCACAAAATCGGACCCTGAGGGGCCCCAACCACAAAATCAGACCCTGAGGGGCCCCAGTCACAAAATCGGACCCTGAGGGGCCCCACCCACAAAATCAGACCCTGAGGGACCCCAGCCACAAAATCAGAACCTGAGGGGCCCCAACCACAAAATCAGAACCTGAGGGGCCCCACACACAAAATCAGGCCATGAGGGACCCCACCCACAAAATCGGATCCTGAGGGGCCCCGCCCACCAAATTAGACCCTGAGGGGCCCCATCCTCAAAATCACCCGCTGAGGGGTCCCACCCACAAAATCGGACCCTGAGAGACCCCGGCCACAAAATCGAACCAGAGGGGCCTCAGTCACAAAATCAGACCCTGAGGGGCCCCGGCCACAAAATCGGACCCTGAGGGGCCCCACCCACAAAATCAGACCCTGAGGGACCCCAGCCACAAAATCGGACCCTGATGGACCCAAGCCACAAAATCGGACCCTGAGGGGCCCCACCCACAAAATCGGACCCTGAGGGGCCCCAACCACAAAATCAGACCCTGAGGGGCCACAGCCACAAAATCAGACCATGAGGGGCCCCACAAATCCAGACCCTGAGGGGCTCCGGCCACAAAATCGGACCCTGAGAGACCCCGGCCACAAAATCGGACCCTGAGGGGCCCCAACCACAAAATCAGACCCTGAGGGTCCCCAGTCACAAAATCGGACCCTGAGGGGCCCCACCCACAGAATCGGACCCTGAGGGGCCCAAGCCACAAAATCGGACCCTGAGGGGCCCCACCCACAAAATCGGACCCTGAGGGGCCCCACCCACAAAATCGGACTCTGAGGGGCCCCGCCCACCAAATTAGACCCTGAGGGGCCCCACCCTCAAAATCGGACCCTGAGGGGCCACAGCCACAAAATCAGACCATGAGGGGCCCCAGCCACAAAATCGGACCCTGATGGGCCCCACCCACAAAACCAGACCCTGAAGGGCCCCAGCCACAAAATCGGACCCTGAGAGATCCCGGCCACAAAATCGGACCCTGAGTGGCCGCACCCACAAAATCAGACCCTGAGGGACCCCAGCCACAAAATCAGACCCTGAGGGGCCCCACCCACAAAATCGGACCCTGAGGGGACCCACCCACAAATCCAGACCCTGAGGGGCTCCGGCCACAAAATCGGACCCTGAGAGACCCCGGCCTCAAAATCGGACCCTGAGGGGCCCCAACTACAAAATCAGACCCTGAGGGTCCCCGGTCACAAAATCGGACCCTGAGGGGCCCCACCCACAGAATCGGACCCTGATGGGCCCCACCCACAAAATCAGACCCTGAGGGGCCCCAGCCACAAAATCGGACCCTGAGGGGCCCCACCCACAAAATTGGACCCTGAGGGGCCCCACCCACAAAATCAGACCCTGAGGGGCCACAGCCACAAAATCAGACCATGAGGGGCCCCAGCCACAAAATCGGACCCTGAGGGGCCCCACCCACAAAATCGGACCCTAATGGGCCCCACCCACAAATCCAGACCCTGAAGGGCCCCAGCCACAAAATCGGACCCTGAGAGACCCCGGCCACAAAATCGGACCCTGAGGGGCCCCAACCACAAAATCAGACCCTGAGGGGCCCCAGTCACAAAATCGGACCCTGAGGGACGCCAGCCACAAAATCAGACCCTGAGGGGCCCCAGCCACAAAATCGGACCCTAAGGGGCTCCACCCACAAAATCGGACCCTGAGGGGCCCCGCCCTCCAAATTAGACCCTGAGGGGCCCCACCCTCAAAATCGGTCCCTGAGGGGCCCCGGCCACAAAATTGGACCCTGAGGGGCCCCGGCCACAAAATCGGACCCTGAGGTGCCCCGGTTACAAAATCGGAGCCTGAGGGGCCCCACCCGCAAAATCGGACCCTAAGGGGCCCTTGCCACAAAATCGGACCCTGAGGGGCCCCGGTTACAAAATCGGACCCTGAGGGGCCCCACCCGCAAAATCGGACCCTGAGGGGCCCCACCCGCAAAATCGGACCCTGAGTGGCCCCACCCGCAAAATCTGACCCTGAGGGGCTCCACCTGCAAAATCGGACCCTGAGGGGCCCCGGCCCAAAAATCGGACCCTGAGGGGCCCCAACCACAAAATCGGACCCTGAGAGGCACCGGCTACAAAATCGGACCCTGAGGGGCCCCGAACACAAAATCGGACCCTGAGGGGTCCCGGCCACAAAATCGGACCCTGAGGGGCCCAACCCACAAAATCAGACTGTGTCCCCGCCCACCAAATTGGACCCTGAAGGGCCCCGTCCACTAAATCGGACCCAAAGTGGCCCCGCCCACCAAATCAGACCCAGAGTGGCCCCGCCCACCAAATTGGACCCTGAGGGGCCCCGCCCACCAAATTGGACCCTGAGGGGCCCCGCCCACCAAATCGGACCCTGAGGGGCCCCGCCCACCAAATCGGACCCTGAGGGGCCCCGCCCACTAAATCGGATTCTGAAAGGCCCCACCCACAAAATCGGACCCTGAGGGTCCCTGCTCACCAAATCGGACCCCGAGGGGCCCCACCCACCAAATCGGACCCCGAGGGGCCCCGCCCACCAAATCGGTCCCCGAGGGGCCCTGCCCACCAAATCAGACCCCGAGGGGCCCCGCCCACCAAATCGGACCCCGAGGGACCCCGCCAACCAAATTGGACCCTGAGTGGCCCCGCCCACCAAATCGGACTCTGATAGATCCCGCCCACCAAATCAGACCCTGAGGGGCCCACCTAAAAAAAGACCCTGACGGGCCCCGGCCACAAAATCGGACCCTGAGGGGCCCCGGCCACAAAATCGGACCCTGAGGGGCCCCGGCCACAAAATCGGACCCTGAGGGGCCCCACCCACAAAATTGGACCCTCAGGGCCCCGGCCACAAAATCGGACCCTGAGGGACCCCGGCCACAAAATCAAATCCTGAGGGGCCCCAACCACAAAATCGGACCCTGAGTGGCTCCGGCCACAAAATCAGACCCTGAGGGGCCCCAACCACATAATCGGACCCTGAGAGGCACCGGCCACAAAATCGGACCCTGAGGGGCCCCGGACACAAAATCGGACCCTGAGGGGCCCCGGTCACAAAATCGGACCCTGAGGGGCCCAACCCACAAAATCAGACCCTGAGGGGCCCCGCCCACCAAATTAGACCCTGAGGGGCCCCGCCCTCAAAATCAGACCCTGAGTAGACCCGGCCACAAAATCAGACCCTGAGGGGCCCCAGCCACAAAATCGGACCCTGAGGGGCCCCGGCCACAAAATCGGACCCTGAGGGGCTCCAGCCACAAAATCGGACCCTGAGGGGCCCCAACCACAAAATCGGACCCTGAGGTGCCCAAACCACAAAATCGGACCCTGAGGGCCCCGCCCACCAAATCGGACCCTGAGGGGCCCTGCCCACAAAATCAGACCCTGAGGGGCCCCGCCCTCAAAATCGGACCCTGAGTAGACCCGGCCACAAAATCAGACCCTGAGGGGCCCCAACCACAAAATCAGACCCTGAGGGGCCCCAACCTCATAATCGGACCCTGAGGGGCCCCAGCCACAAAATTAGACCCTGATGGGCCCCAGCCACAATATCGGACCCTGAGGGGCCCCACCCACAAAATCAAACCCAGAGGGGTCCCACGCACAAAATTGGACCCTGAGGGGCCGCGCCCACCAAATCGGACCCTCAGGGGCCCCGCCCACAAAATCGGACCCTGAGGGGCCCCGCCCTCAAAATCAGACCCTGAGAGGCCCCGCCCACGAAATCGGACCCTGAGGGGCCCCGCCAACCAAATCGGACTCTGAGGGGCCCCACCTGCAAAATCGGACCCTGAGGGCCCCAATCACAAAATCGGACCCTGAGGGGCCCAAACCACAAAATCGGACCCTGAGGGCCTCGCCCACCAAATCGAACCCTGAGGGGCCCCGCCCACAAAATCAGACCCTGAGGGGCCCCGCCCTCAAAATCGGACCCTGAGTAGACCCGGCCACAAAATCAGACCATGAGGAGCCCCAACCACAAAATCGGACCCTGAGGGGCCCCGGCCACAAAATCGGACCCTGAGGGGCCCCACCCTCAAAATCGGATCCTGAGGGGCCCAACCAACAAAATCGGACCCTGAGGGGCCCCAGCCACAAAATCGGACCCTGAGGGCCCCGCCCACCAAATCGGACCCTGAGGGGCCCCGCCCACAAAATCAGACCCTGAGGGGCCTCAGCCACAAAATCGGACCCTGAGGGGCCCCACCCATAAATCCAGACCCTGAGGGGACCCGGCCACAAAATCGGACCCTGATAGACCCCGGCCACAAAATCGGACCCTGAGGGGCCCCAACCACAAAATCAGACCCTGAGGGGCCCCAGTCACAAAATCGGACCCTGAGGGGCCCCACCCACAAAATCAGACCCTGAGGGACCCCAGCCACAAAATCAGAACCTGAGGGGCCCCAACCACAAAATCAGACCCTGAGGGGCCCCACCCACAAAATCAGGCCATGAGGGACCCCACCCACAAAATCGGATCCTGAGGGGCCCCGCCCACCAAATTAGACCCTGAGGGGCCCCATCCTCAAAATCAGTCGCTGAGGGGTCCCACCCACAAAATCGGACCCTGAGAGACCCCGGCCACAAAAGCGAACCAGAGGGGCCTCAGTCACAAAATCAGACCCTGAGGGGCCCCGGCCACAAAATCGGACCCTGAGGGGCCCCACCCACAAAATCGGACCCTGAGGGGCCCCAACCACAAAATCAGACCCTGAGGGGCCACAGCCACAAAATCAGACCATGAGGGGCCCCACAAATCCAGACCCTGAGGGGCTCCGGCCACAAAATCGGATGCTGAGAGACCCCGGCCACAAAATCGGACCCTGAGGGGCCCCAACCACAAAATCAGACCCTGAGGGTCCCCAGTCACAAAATCGGACCCTGAGGGGCCCCACCCACAGAATCGGACCCTGATGGGCCCCACCCACAAAATCGGACTCTGAGGGGCCCCGCCCACCAAATTAGACCCTGAGGGGCCCCACCCTCAAAATCGGACCCTGAGGGGCCACAGCCACAAAATCAGACCATGAGGGGCCCCAGCCACAAAATCGGACCCGGAGGGGCCCCACCCACAAAATCAGACCCTGATGGGCCCCACCCACAAATCCAGACCCTGAAGGGCCCCAGCCACAAAATCGGACCCTGAGAGACCCCGGCCACAAAATCAGACCCTGAGTGGCCGCACCCACAAAATCAGACCCTGAGGGACCCCAGCCACAAAATCAGACCCTGAGGGGCCCCACCCACAAAATCGGACCCTGAGGGGACCCACCCACAAATCCAGACCTTGAGGGGCTCCGGCCACAAAATCGGACCCTGAGAGACCCCGGCCTCAAAATCGGACCCTGAGGGGCCCCAACTACAAAATCAGACCCTGAGGGTCCCCGGTCACAAAATCGGACCCTGAGGGGCCCCACCCACAGAATCGGACCCTGATGGGCCCCACCCACAAAATCAGACCCTGAGGTGCCCCAGCCACAAAATCGGACCCTGAGGGGCCCCACCCACAAAATCGGACCCTGAGGGGCCCCACCCACAAAATCAGACCCTGAGGGGCCACAGCCACAAAATCAGACCATGAGGGGCCCCAGCCACAAAATCAGACCATGAGGGGCCCCAGCCACAAAATCGGACCCTAATGGGCCCCACCCACAAATCCAGACCCTGAAGGGCCCCAGCCACAAAATCGGACCCTGAGAGACCCCGGCCACAAAATCGGACCCTGAGCGGCCCCAACCACAAAATCAGACCCTGAGGGGCCCCAGTCACAAAATCGGACCCTGAGGGACGCCAGCCACAAAATCAGACCCTGAGGGGCCCCAGCCACAAAATCGGACCCTGAGGGGCCCCAGCCACAAAATCGGACCCTAAGGGGCTCCACCCACAAAATCGGACCCTGAGGGGCCCCGCCCTCCAAATTAGACCCTGAGGGGCCCCACCCTCAAAATCGGTCCCTGAGGGGCCCCGGCCACAAAATCGGACCCTGAGGGGCCCCGGCCACAAAATCGGACCCTGAGGTGCCCCGGTTACAAAATCGGACCCTGAGGGGCCCCACCCGCAAAATCGGACCCTAAGGGGCCCTTGCCACAAAATCGGACCCTGAGGGGCCCCGGTTACAAAATCGGACCCTGAGGGGCCCCACCCGCAAAATCGGACCCTGAGGGGCCCCACCCGCAAAATCGGACCCTGAGTGGCCCCACCCGCAAAATCGGACCCTGAGGGGCTCCACCCGCAAAATCGGACCCTGAGGGGCCCCGGCCGCAAAATCGGACCCTGAGGGGCCCCGGCCCAAAAATCGGACCCTGAGGGGACCCAACCACAAAATCGGACCCTGAGAGGCACCGGCTACAAAATCGGACCCTGAGGGGCCCCGAACACAAAATCGGACCCTGAGGGGTCCCGGCCACAAAATCGGACCCTGAGGGGCCCAACCCACAAAATCAGACTGTGTCCCCGCCCACCAAATTGGACCCTGAAGGGCCCCGTCCACCAAATCGGACCCAAAGTGGCCCCGCCCACCAAATCGGACCCAGAGTGGCCCCGCCCACCAAATCGGACCCTGAGGGGCCCCGCCCACCAAATTGGACCCTGAGGGGCTCCGCCCACCAAATCGGACCCTGAGGGCCCCGCCCACCAAATCGGACCCTGAGGGGCCCCGCCCACTAAATCGGATTCTGAAAGGCCCCACCCACAAAATCGGACCCTGAGGGTCCCCGCTCACCAAATCGGACCCCGAGGGGCCCCACCCACCAAATCGGACCCCGAGGGGCCCCGCCCACCAAATCGGACCCCGAGGGGCCCCGCCCACCAAATCGGACCCCGAGGGGCCCCGCCCACCAAATCGGACCCCGAGGGATCCCGCCCACCAAATCGGACCCCGAGGGACCCCGCCCACCAAATTGGACCCTGAGGGGCCCCGCCCACCAAATCGGACTCTGATAGATCCCGCCCACCATATCAGACCCTGAGGGGCCCAGCTAAAAAAATCGGACCCAGAGTAGCCCCGCCCACCAAATCGGACCCAGAGTGGCCCCGCCCACCAAATCAGACCCAGAGTGGCCCCGCCCACCAAATTGTACCCTGAGGGGCCCCACCCACAAAATCGGACCCTAAGGGGCCCACCCACAAAATTGGACCCTGAGGGGCCCTGGCCACAAAATTGGACCCTGAGGGTCCCCACACACAAAATCGGACCCTGAGGGGATCCGGCCACAACATTGGACCCTGAGTGGCCCCACTCACAAAATCGGACCCTGAGGGGCCCTACCCACAAAATCGGACCCTGACGGGCCCCGGCCACAAAATCTGACCCTGACAGGCCCCGGCCACAAAATCGGACCCTGACGGGCCTCGGCCACAAAATCGGACCCTGAGGGGCCCCGGCCACAAAATCGGACCCTGAGGGGCCCCACCTACAAAATTGGACCCTCAGGGGCCCCGGCCACAAAATCGGACCCTGAGGGACCCCGGCCACAAAATCAGATCCTGAGGGGCCCCAACCACAAAATCGGACCCTGAGAGGCTCCGGCCACAAAATCAGACCCTGAGGGGCCCCAACCACATAATCGGACCCTGAGAGGCACCGGCCACAAAATCGGACCCTGAGGGGCCCCGGACACAAAATCGGACCCTGAGGGGCCCCGGTCACAAAATCGGACCCTGAGGGGCCCAACCCACAAAATCAGACCCTGAGGGGCCCCGCCCACCAAATTAGACCCTGAGGGGCCCCACCCTCAAAATCAGACCCTGAGTAGACCCGGCCACAAAATCAGACCCTGAGGGGCCCCAGCCACAAAATCGGACCCTGAGGGGCCCCGGCCACAAAATCGGACCCTGAGGGGCTCCAGCCACAAAATCGGACCCTGAGGGGCCCCAACCACAAAATCGGACCCTGAGGGGCCCAAACCACAAAATCGGACCCTGAGGGCCCCGCCCAGCAAATCGGACCCTGAGGGGCCCCGCCCACAAAATCAGACCCTGAGGGGCCCCGCCCTCAAAATCGGACCCTGAGTAGACCCGGCTACAAAATCAGACCCTGAGGGGCCCCAACCACAAAATCAGACCCTGAGGGGCCCCGGCCACAAAATCGGACCCTGAGGGGCCCCACCCTCAAAATCGGATCCTGAGGGGTCCAACCAACAAAATCGGACCCTGAGGGGCCCCAGCCACAAAATCGGACCCTGAGGGCCCCGCCCACCAAATCGGACCCTGAGGGGCCCCGCCCACAAAATCAGACCCCGAGGGGCCCCACCCTCAAAATCGGACCCTGAGTAGACCCGGCCACAAAATCAGACCCTCAGGGGCCCCAGACACAAAATCGGACCCTGAGGGACCCCGGCCACAAAATCAGATCCTGAGGGGCCCCAACCACAAAATCGGACCCTGAGAGGCTCCGGCCACAAAATCGGACCCTGAGGGGCCCCAACCACAAAATCGGACCCCGAGTGCCACCGGCCACAAAATCGGACCCAGAGGGGCCCCGGACACAAAATCGGACCCTGAGGGGACCCGCCCACCAAATTAGACCCTGAGGGGCCCCGCCCACAAAATCGGACCCTGAGGGGCCCCGCCCACAAAATCGGACCCTGAGAGGCCCCGCCCACCAAATCGGACCCTCAGGGGCCCCGCCAACCAAATCGGACCCTGAGGGTCCCCACCCGCAAAATCGGACCCTGAGGGCCCCAATCACAAAATCGGACCCTGAGGGGCCCAAACCACAAAATCGGACCCTGAGGACCCCGCCCACCAAATCGGACCCTGAGGGGCCCCGCCCACAAAATCAGACCCTGAGTAGACCCGGCAACAAAATCAGACCCTGAGGTGCCCCACCCACAAAATCGGACCCTGAGGGGCCCTGGCCACAAAATCGGACCCTGAGGGGCCCCACCCTCAAAATCGGATCCTGAGGGTCCCAACCAACAAAATCGGACCCTGAGGGGCTCCAGCCACAAAATCGGACCCTGAGGGCCCAGCCCACCAAATCGGACCCTGAGGGGCCCCGCCCTCAAAATCAGACCCTGAGGGGCCCCGCCCTCAAAATCAGACCCTGAGGGACCCCGGCCACCAAATCGGACCCTGAGGGGCCCCGCCAACCAAATCGGACTCTGAGAGGCTCCACCCACAAAATCGGACCCTGAGGGGCCCCAACCACAAAATCGGACCCTGAGGGGCCCCGGCCACAAAATCGGACCCTGAGAGACCCCGGCCACAAAATCGGACCCTGAGAGACCCCGGCCACAAAATCGAACTCAGAGGGGCCCCACCCACAAAATTGGACCCTGGGGGCCCCGCCCACCAAATCGGACCCTGAGGGGCCTCACCCACAAAATCGGACCCTGAGGGGCCCCGCCCACAAAATCGGACCCTGAGGGGCCCCGCCCTCAAAATCGGACCCTGAGTAGTCCCGGCCACAAAATCAGACCCTGAGGGGCCCCAACCACAAAATCGGACTCTGAGGGGCCCCGGCAACAAAATCAGACCCTGAGGTGCCCCACCCACAAAATCGGACCCTGAGGGGCCCTGGCCACAAAATCAGACCCTGAGGGGCCCCAACAAAATCAGACCCTGAGGGGCCTCGGCCACAAAATCGGACCCTGATGGGCTCCAGTCACAAAATCTGACCCTGCGGGGCCCCGGCCACAAAATCAGACCCTGGGGGTCCCCAACCACAAAATCAGACCCTGAGGGGTACCAACCACAAAATCGGACCCTGAGAGGCCCAACCCACAAAATCGGACTCTGAGGGGCCCCAGCCAGAAAATCAGACCCTGAGAGGCCCCGCCCACCAAATCAGACTCAGAGTGGCCCCACCCACAAAATCAGAACCTGAGGGGCCCCAACCACAAATTTGGACCCTGAGGGGCCCCAGCCACAAAATCGGACCCTGAGGGGCCCCACCCACAAAATCGGACCCTGAGGGGATCCGTCCACAAAATCAGACCCTGAGGGGCCCCGGCCACAAAATCGGACCCTGAGGGGCCCCACTCACAAAATCGGACCCCGAGGGGCCCACCCACAAAATCGGACCCAGAGGGGCCACACCCACAAAATCAGACCCTGAGGGGCCTCACCAACAAAATCGGACCCTGAGGGGCCCCGCCCACCAAATCAGACCCAGAGTGGCCCCACCCACAAAATCGGAACCTGAGGGGCCCCAACCACAAAATCGGACCCTGAGGAGCTCCGGACACAAAATCGGACCCTGAGGGGCCACACCCACAAAATAGGAGCCTGAGGGATCCCGGCCAACAATTCAAGCCCTGAGGAGCCCAGGCCAAGGAATCAGATCCTGAGGGGCCCCACCCACCAAATCAGACCCTGAGGCCAAAGTGGCCCCTGAGAGGCACATACAGTTAAAACGGATCCTGAGTTGAAAGTCTTGCAGGGGCAGCAGGCAAGTCTCTCTTAAAGGTGCAGCCCGGGCACCATTTCAAACCACTATTTGTACTTCCTTCAGGAAATACACATCTAGTTTTATTTGTTATCCCCATTTCTACTAGATGCGGCCTACCATTTGGCCGGGGCTTATTATCTGCAGCCCTTCTATACAAAGTATGAATTGGAACTGCTGCCGTGTCTATTTTTCTATGAGTTATTATGAAAGTGGCTGGTGTCAGTTAAGCAAGAGTGCAAACTCCTCTTATGTCTGGGCTCACCCACCTGTAGGCACGATGCCCGCAAACCAAGAAAACTCCTTCAGGGAGAACACAAACGTGACCCGGGGTCTGTATACATTGGTATAAACTCAAAAGTCCTGACATAGGCTTGTGGGCACACCACGTATTATTCATTTGTTTTCTACTTATACCAGATGTACAGTACATTTACCCCTATCTTTCCTTATTATTTTACCCGTAGATGCTTTACAGCCTTCAACACCATCCTGGTACACCGTCTTATTAACCTGTGTTTGATCATGCGTGTATATGCGGAAGCAATTATTGTCCTCACCACAGGTGTTTGCTCCAGTGTGTTGAAGACTGAACCACAGTCCGTCATTGGGAATGGGGTCTGAGTGAGGGATCTCAGTCCTCCTCCTGGCGACCATATTTCCGATATCTGAATCATATTCCCACCACCACATTTGTACCTTAGGCCGCATTATATTAAACTGAAACCAGGGATTAGCGGCCCATCCGATTATAGCCAATGAGGCAGATATATCACGGGGCACATCTTTTCCCCAAAACCTAGATTGAGTCCAAGTCTCATGGTGTATGCAGTGTGGGGTTAATACCTCCCATGGCTCCAGCGGTAAGGCTAAATACGGCATGGTCCTTGCAGATACTGGGCTGTGTGTACAGATCCAACAGTCTTTCGGTTTCTGTCCTTCCATGTCCTTTATAAGAAGAGCATGATGCTGAATAAGTTTGTTGTCCCAGTCAGCATTTAAGAGTTTGTCCTGTGTCTTTGCAGTGTGCAGTAACCCTGTCACTGCCAGCAAGGTGATGAGTAGAACAGTCATTCTGCTGGTGAAAGGACCTTCTTGCAGTGACTGGCGTGGATCCAAGTGGGCTTTCCCTCAAGTTTTACTGAGGTGGATGTGGTCAGCTGGACTTGGAAGGGGCCGTCAAATCGTGGGTCCAAGCTCCTTCTCACGTGTCTGCGTATAACCACCCAATCACCTGGATTCAGCTGATGCACATCTGCACTGGCATTAGGATCTGGAATGGATGAGAACACATGTTTATGCACCACATTAAGTCTTTCCTGCAAGGCCTGGATGTAGGCTGTCATAGACCCGTGTTGCATTTGCAGTACCTGTGGGAAGTACAGACCAGTCTTTGGTGCACTACCAAACAGGACTTCAAAGGGAGACAAGCCTGTCTTTCTATTTGGAGTGTGTCTGACTGAAAAAAGTGCAAGAGGCAAGCACTCTACCCAGCTCTTTCCTGTGTCTGCCATGGCCTTTTGAATTTTCAGTTTAAGTGTCCCATTTAGTCTTTCTACCTTTCCACTACTTTGTGGCCTATATGGTGTATGAAATGTTTGCTGTACACCCAGGGCCTGCATGGCTTCCCTCATTATTTCTCCCGTGAAGTGTGTACCCCTATCGCTTTCTATGGTTTCTGGGACACCGTACCTGCAGATCAGTTCTTTCATCAGTTTGTCTGCAGTTGTTTTAGCATTTGCACGTTTTACCGGATAGGCTTCCGGACAACCAGAGAAGAGATCTACACATACTAGGACATTTGCATACACTCCTACCTTCGGTAGCTGTATGTAATCAATCTGCAGTCTCTGAAACGGGTAGAGAGGCCTAGGTGTCACTTTCTTAGGGACTTTTACTGTTTTCCCTGGGTTGTGCTGTGCACAGATGAGGCATGATTGTACAAGTTTCGCGGCTGCGTAACTGAAACCAGGAGCGATCCAGAAGGCATCCAACATGGCACACATGTGACTTTTGGAGGTGTGAGTGGGGCCATGTGTTGCTTGCACCATAATCGGGAACAGGGACTTCGGTAGGCACAACTTATCCTTATTCTCCCATACTCCATTTGAGTTCAGCTCAGCTCCCAGTCTCCCCCAGTGTTCCTTCTCTGTTTGGGCAGCCTGTTGCTGGAGAGATTTCAGGACATCTAGGCTCAGTGTGGCTGGAATATACTGACTCCCCGCCACCGTCCACTGCTTCCTAGGCCTCCTGGCTGCTACTTTAGCAGCCTCATCTGCCCTTCTGTTGCCCTCTACCTCCACGGAGTCACCTTTTGCGTGTGCTTTTACCTTGACAATGCCAACCTGGACTGGTAACATCAATACCTCCATTAATTGTTTCACCAGCTCTGCATTTTTAATGGGCTTACCGGCTGATGTAAGGAACGCTCTGCTTCTCCAGATAGGGCCATAATCATGGGCTATTCCCCATGCATATTTTGAATCAGTGTAAATATTAGCGACTTTACCTGCAGCGGCTCTACACGCCTCAGTGAGTGCCTTCAACTCTGCCTCCTGCGCGGACATGTGAGGAGGGAGTGGTTCAGCTCGGATTACCTCATGTGAGGATACTACTGCATATCCAGAGTAGAATCGTCCATCCTGGTGGTATCTGGAGCCATCTACAAAAAACTCAAAATCTGCATTAGGAACAGGTTTTTCATGAATGTGTGCAAACCCAACTGTCTCCTGACTCATCAGTTCTATGCAGTCATGTTCATGCGTCACGTCAAAGTATTCTTCCTCACTCGCTAATACGGTCACCATTTCCCCCTTTTCTGAATCCACAGGTAGGAAGGTGACTGGATTCAGAACGTTACAACTTTTGAGGTTGACATACTCAGGAATTAGTAGGGCACACTCAAGTAGGAGCTGTCTGGCCATAGACACATGTTTTGGTTGAACCTGTATGAGTATGGAATGGATGTCATGTGGGGAATAGATTGTCAAAGGAAACGTCAGTGTGATCTCACATGCCTTTCCTAGTAGTAGTGCCGCTGTTCCTACCGCACGGACACACGTAGGTGACCCTCGGATCACTGGGTCTAATTGTGCTGAGTAGTAAGCTATTGGTCTCTGTTTCCCCCCATGTTGTTGTGTCAGTACTGCGGTAGCATGTCCTCCCTGCTCTGTGCAAAACAAGAAAAATGGCTGGTCATAATTTGGAATGCCTAAGGCCGGGGCTGACACAATGAGCAGTTTGAGAGAATGGAAGGAATCAATTGCTTCTTGAGTGAGGTCATACGGGTCTGATGGCAAGCAGTCATAAAGTGGTTGCATCATTTGGGAAGCAGACCTTATCCAAGGCCTACAGTAGGTCACCAAGCCTAGGAAGGTGCGTAGATGCTGATGTGACCTGGGTAGAGGGAGATTTTGAATTGCTTGTTTTCTGTCTTCAGTCAGGTGTCTCGTTCCTTCGGCAATACAATGTCCCAAAAATGTCGCCTTTTGTTTGCAATACTGTAATTTGTCACGTGAGACCTTGCAACCCTTTTCTGCTAAAAAACATAGCAAGGAAACTGTAGCTTCCTTGCAGGACGTCTGGTCCGGGCAGCAGAGCAAAAGGTCATCCACGTACTGCAAAAGTACTACCTGTGGATGAGGTGGTTGCCATTGCTCAAGGACCCCTGCCATTGCTGTTGAATAGATGGTAGGGGAATTCTTTCCTCCTTGTGGGAGGACTGTCCAACAATATTGTTTATCTTCATGAGTAAAGGAAAAAAGATACTGACAGTCAGGGTGCAGGGGTACAGAGGAAAATGCATTCGCCAAATCAATGACTGTGAAACATGTTGCCATTGCTGGGATCTGTGACAGTATTGTGTGTGGGTTAGGGACAATGGACGTCACACTTTCTGTAACATCATTAATAGCCCTTAAGTCATGAACCATCCGGTAAGTGTCAGGGGAACCCTTTGGTCCTTTTTTCTTAATGGGGTACAAAGGGGTGTTGCAGGGGGAAGATTTTTGCACCAGAACCCCTGCCTTAACATACTCTTCAATATCTCTGCTCAGGGCCATTGATTTGGCTAGGCTCAAGGGGTATTGCTTTAAACAAGGAGGAGTGGTTCCTTCTTTCAATTTAATCATGACAGGGGGAATGGGCAGCCGAACCACATCAGTTTTTCCCCTTGCCCAAACAGTGTCTGGCACCTGTCCCACTTCCTCATCCTCAGGCATTTTGGTGTCAGGTGTTAGTTTCACAGCTTTTGTCATATACACCATTGCCGCAATCTTACATAAATGTTTATCTAAGAGGGGACTTGTGACTGTAATACCCTCTGGAGAGTACTGTATGGTGGCCTGGATCGCACTCAGCACATCTGCTCCCAGTAAATTCATAGGGGTATTGTCACTAACAATAAGTTTTGTAAGCATCTCTTGGCTATCTTGTAATTTTAGTCTTATTTGTTTAGTCATAGGGGCTTCTGTCACTTGCCCCTCTACCCCCACACATTCCACAATCTCATTAGTAATCATGTCTGGCATTATCAAATCTCTGTGTACCACAGTCCCGGCTGCCCCAGTGTCAATCAAAAATTCTGCCTCTTTCCCTCCCGGCATTGTTATGGTGGTCATCAAGGCAGGACCAGGTCCGGAAAGGACAAGAACAGGGTACACATTTGTCACTGGGTTGCCAGTTTCCTAGTCTTTACGCGAAGGAGGTGGAAGATTGGTCTGCTTACTCTCCGTTACAGGGTTTTTGCAATGGCTGGCGTAGTGCCCATTCTCACCACAATTCCAGCACCTCACTGTTTCTATGTCCTTAGGTCCCTTGCTGCATCTCCACTGTTTTCCTTGTGTTCCAGCATACATGACAGATCGTCTTATTGTCCTTGTCTGTTCAACTCCTTTAGCCAGCTTCAGGAGATCTGTTGGATCTACATTTCTCCATTCAGGTCTGGCTGTTTGTACTGCGTCTAGTAAGCCTTTGCTCATACCGTCAATGAATGCATTTACCAGTATCTTAACGTCAAGTGGGCTTATGGGACTGGACCTCATGTCTGCCCATTTCAGCTGTAACCGTCCAAAGTACATCTCCACACTCTCTCTTTTCTGCTGTGTCACGTCAGTCAGGAGAACGGACTGCTCTGATTGTTTCACTATAGCCCTTTGTTTTAGTGATTCACAGTATGTCTCCCCGGACCGTGCAGATTTATCATCCATGCCCAGAGCTTGATCCTTTGTCATATCTGTATGTGTTTTAATTATGTGTCCTAGTACGTCACCTGCCTTTGAACTCACCAAGCTAGGTCTGCCCAGGTACACTTATATGCCCGCTGTATTTCCTTTATTTGTCTATAAAATGGGAATGGTTGGTTTTCAGGGTTAGGCAACTGTTTTAACATAGCCAGCTGATCAGAGGGGCTCCAGGGATAATACTCCTGTATCTGTCTTATTCTAGTCACCCTTTTCGGTCTCGCTGTGGGTACTTCTCTGGTCATGGGTCTGGTTGTGGAGGTCACTGGATGATCGGTGGGCATGACAGGCTGCTCCCTAGCTTCCTCTTCCACAGGCCCACTGCTAGCTTCATCCCCAAAAGTCAATGCTCTCTCTAGTGAGTCAGCTTCCTTTGTCACTACATGTGATCTTGTCTGGACAGGATTTAGTGCAATTTGCTTAGGTTGGGTTGCAGTACAGGTCATACAAGTGTTTCTCCAGCCTAAGTTTGGCTGACCACAGTGTTTTCAAGTCCAACTGTATTGTCTTAAGGGGGTTTTACACTAAGCGATATCGCTAGCAATATCGCTATAACGTCACCGGTTTTGTGACGTTATAGCGATATTGCTAGTGATATCGCTATGTGTGATACTTACCAGCGACCGGCTCCCCTGCTGTCCATCGCTGATCGCGCGAGAATGTCCGGCTCCATTTCTCGTCGGGCACTTCCTGCTGGGGCTTCCTGCTGTGACGTCCAGCGACGTGTGGAGGCGGGCGGGAGGACGCAGGATCGCTGTGTGTGAATGGTAAGTATCGTGCGCTGCCTCGCTGCTGCATCGCTGTGAGATCTTTCTGTATGAAAGCTCACTAGCGATCATTTAGCGATGCACCAGCGATCCTGACCAGGTCGGATCGCTGGTTGGATCGCTGGTGCATCGCTAAATGTAAAAGGGCCTTAAGTCTCTGATTATGCAGAGGTGGGGTGCTAGCAGTCATAGATCTTTGTGTATCGAAACAGTCATAATACACCCTACTTCCTACTGTAGTCTCTTTACATCCATACTGTTGTATTTCCTCTGCCACACGACACCATTTATTCACTTGTTGCTCCTTCTTTTTGTCTTTTATCCACCCCCTATTCTCCTCTCTGAAACTGTGCCATTTCTGTACATCCAAACATCCACACTCTGGCATTTTTGCCTTTTTAAATATTGGTCCCACATCTTTCACTGCTTCCTTTCCTTGTCTGTCTTTCACAATCTGCATAGCTGTCTTGGATCCCATTGGGGGCACCGACCGTGCACAGAAAAAGTTGCCCATGGCTTCAACCTTTTTCTCCCGACAGCTCACCTTTATTCTGAAATGCCCTTCTAGTGTGCCTAACCTTATCTACGGGCTGCCACATGTAGCAAGTCAGAGCGAGCCTGCCAAGGTGTAGCGGGAACGCTCCTTGCCTCTCACCCGGTAGACCTGCAGGATGTAGCGGGAAGGCTCTCTGCCTCTCACCCGTTAGATCAGCTGGCTAGAATAGGAATAGGCCTTGTTCCATCCAGCCCAGCTCCATGGATTGTTGTGGGAAGGCTACTTCAACTTTAGACAGCTCACCTTTATTCTGAAATGCCCTTCTAGTGTGCCTAACCTTATCTAAGGGCGGCCACACGTAGCAAGTCAGAGCGAGCCTGCCAAAGTATATCCAGAAGGCTCCTTGCCTTCACCTCTCACCCACAGCAAAAAAAAACCCGCTGACTAAAGTAAGAAAGCCCAGGTGTGATAGGCCTCTAACCCACTTTATCAGCCAGTCGGCTACCTCCTCTGTTGATCCACAGTCAGTTACACATCAATTTCTCGACTTGAAGCAGGTGAATCTTTTACCAATCTTTCAATCACACTGAAGATCAAACAATCTTCCACAATTTTCCTTAAAATAGGCACAGTTTCTTTCCTCCCCTCTTTGTACAGCACTGTTGCTTTAAACAAACCATAGATCTTTCAGCGCGTACCTTAAGGATAGAATTACAGAGAATTTTGAGCGTAGCTCATACTCAGCAGAGAAAAGAGATAAGAGCGAAGGGAGAAGAAAAATTGCGCAGCGGCATCATTCCCCCCTCCCATCAGAATGTAGCATCCTTCACAGAATTCCTTAGTTCTTTAGACTTAATCAGAATCAATCTCCTCAAAACCCTCATCAATCTCTGGTGACCACTGAACTTCAATGTATGGGCAAATAACTGTATCTATATCATGTTCGATACAGTATATGATGAGCTCCACATAATGCTACAGTATATGTTGGTCCCCATGGATGAAGCTCCACTGTCATATGGGCCCAAATAATGCTCCATATATAATGGGCCCCATTTCTAATGCTCCAGTGTATAATGGGCCCTGTAAATGCTGCTCCAGTGTCTGATGTCCACCTTTGGAATGCTCCAGTGTATGGTGGGCCCCATATATCATTCTCCAGAGTATAGTGCTCCCCAAAAATTGCTCCCAACCTTTAAAACAATTAAATAAGTCTCCTCACTAGGGAATCCCTGTATTAGTCTGTACTCCTCGTCATCCCCATCTTCCATCTCTCTGCACTTGCACTGTTTAGGCAGAGGCATACAGACGTGATGTCATCGCGCTCTCTGACCAGAATGTCACTGTCAGGAAACGCGGAAGACGTCACGGCGGTGGAGCAGGGAGAGGTAAGTATTTCAACTTTGCAAGTGCTGTGATCCTGAGCAAGCAGGGGGGGCCCACTCATTGGCAACGGCACTGGCACAGGGCCCCTCATAGTACGGCTGTGTGTCCTACTGGCAGAGACACTTTTGTGTACTATGAGGGGCCCTGTGCCAGTGCCATCGCCCATGAGTATGCCCCCCCCACCTGTTCAAGCAACCTGCACTTTCATCTGCATCTTCCTCTTTGTCACCGTGTAAGGTGGTATAGTTTGCGGGAAGGGGAACCTGAGTTATATCAGGGTCAGATTCTGGCTGTGTACAGTACGAGGGGAATGTAGTGGTCTGGGTCAATGTACCAGCAGAATCATCTAACAGTGGCTGGGCATCAGTGCACTTGTGGCGCCCCCAGGAGTACGGTCGGCACAGTGGCATTACCTACCTCCTAGGGAGTGTGATGTCATGCTTGGGAGCAACGAAGGATCTCTCTAGCAGATAAACCAACACACAAAATAGTTCCCACTCCAGGCCAGCAGGAAGAGCTCTGAACCTGACTGCTGAGGAGCTACTCTCTGTGGTCGGGAGGAGGGAAGTTAGGGCAGTCTGTGAAGGGAAGGGAAAGTGTGTGGATGTGAGAAGGGGAGCTGGAGGATGAGCAGAGTTAAGGCTCACTCCTAGCTGGAGCGCATGGTCCAGATTCTGGTCTCCGAGTTTGTAGGGACACTGACGGTCCTGCAGCAGAAACCAGAGGAAGTAGCAGCTGTAAATGCTCTGTTCCCAACTAAGGCTTGGAGGCCCCAGCAGCGACTTGTGTGAGCCAGAAGGAAAAGGCTACGGCTGCCTGCCATACTAGAAAGTTTCAAAAGAGAGTCAACAGGGGAAACTTCAGTGAACTCAGCACTGCGAGAACCTCAGATAAGCGCTAGAATGGAGGCCACACTACCTATCTGCAGAGAGAGAATTCCTAAATTGCTTCCAGGCTGACCAACTCCTTCTCCATCTGTACTCTGGGTCCTGTACGGCACATACCAAGTACAGGTAAAGGAACTGCATGACTATGTCTGTCATCTTTCTCCTGCGTCTGGCGCACGGCTCTGCTACATCCTGCACTGCACACCATCTACCAACTCTTTCATCTGCCCTGCGACTACGGCCCTACCTGTGCAGGGCTTCTACATCTTAGATGCACCACAACATCTGTCCCAGAGAAGCGACACTGCAGCGCTGGTCAATCTGATCAGAAACCACAGGTGGCGTCACGTATCATTCACCTATAAACGTTATTCACCCCTTTGCATGGACGCCCATGCCCAGGGAACGGGTCACCAACACCGTGACACATCCCTCTGAGACACCGGCCCGGTACCGATTAACCCCACTGCCCTGGTTGGCCACCCACACTCGATGTCAGATTCATCTTCGACTGGGGAATTCACGATTTGACTTGATAACCCAGGCATGGTATGTGGGAAAGAGCTACATGGACTAATGTGATATGTGGCCTGCTGCATCATTCACTTTTGGTGGGGGTGAAGGACACAAGGAAAGGGGTTCTTCCTGACCAGGAGCCAGCACTTGACGACTCAGTGCTTGCATTTTTTGAAACTTCAGAAGAGGAGGGAATATTTGCTGGAGTCTGTTTCGACAATGTAAGCCAAAACCAGTTCCTGATGTTCTGGCTCTAAAAGCGGTTAACCTACTCCCAGAAAAGGTAGCCTTCCAGGCGTTCCGGAGCCAGACCAGGACGCAGGATCAACACCTCCTGCCTTTGCTGCTATTGTGCTTTTGCCACTACCCGCAGTCGCACCACCACCATCAGTACCAGCTGGCCCCCCCCACCCCCACGTCCGCGGCCTCTTCCACCATACTTCCAAATTTTGTAGAAAATGTACCCAAAATAACATCAGATATTTGGTACTGTATCAGAAGCATACAGCTCTATACAGTCAAAGGATAATAGTCAATCTCCCTATATATTTCATGAGTCACACAGAGACGCTCACAGGCTCAGTATGGATTAGACAAGAATATAAAAAGTAGAAAAAGGGTACAGTATCATCAGATACCAGGTATATATAGTATAGTTTAAACATTCTAAATCTCCGTATATATTTCAGGAGGCAGACACAGACGCTCTCAGGCTCAGTATGGATTACAACTAGTGTTGAGCGATACCGTCCGATACTTAAAAGTATCGGATCGGATGGTATCGGCCAATCTAAAAAAAATATCGGGTATCGCCGATTCCGATACCGGAAGTCCCATTCAAGTCTATGGGACTTCCGGTATCGGAATAAGAAAAACCCTATTTTTGCCTTGTACAGCCTCTCTGGGGTCTGTACGGGCCTTTCGGGGGGCTGTGCCGGCCTGCCGGGGGGTCTGTGCAGGCTCCGGTGGTCTGTGCCGGCCTGACGGGGGGCTGTGCCGGCCTGCCGGTGGTCTGTGCAGGCTCCGGTGGTCTGTTCCGGCCTGCCGGGGGGCTGTGCCGGCCTGCCGGTGGTCTGTGCAGGCATCGTCCGATGGGACTACAAGTCCCATCGGGCGATGCCTGCTACCATGACAGTGATTGACACATTAGCCAATGATGGGACAGTAGTAGTCCCATCATCCGGCTAATGTGTTGAATGTAAAAAAAAATAAATAAAATTACATGCTACATACATGCTACATACATACAACATGCATACTACATATATACTACATGTAACATACATACTACATATATACTACATGCTACATACATGCAACATACACACTACATGCTACATACATGCAACATACATACTACATACATGCTACATACATGCAACATACATACTACATACAAGCTACATACATACACACTACATGCTACATACATGCAACATACATACTACATACATGCAACATACATACTACATACATGCTGCATACATGCACCATACATACTACATACATGCTGCATACATGCAACATACATACTACATACATACTACATACATGCTACATACATACCACATGCATGCAACATGCATACTACATATATACTGCATATATACTACATGCATGCAACATACATATATACTACATACAATACATACATATAGACATACAGTACATATAACATAGAGTACATACTTACCGTCACTTGTCACTTTGATCCCCGAAGCCATTGTCACCTGAGGGATAAATATCAAAATAAAAAAACACCAATATACTTACCCCGATCCGCAGAAGTCCACGAGGGTCCCACATCCATCTTGCGTGGAGAACAGCAGCATCAGCTGATGCTACCGTTCTCTACAAGCTCCAGGAATACAATGACGGAAGGTAGGTATCCTTCCGCACTGTATTCCTCCACCACTTTAAAAAAAAAAAAGTCCCTAGTCTCACTTTATGCCATTGCTGCGTGGGAAATTCCCACACAGCAATGGAATAAAGTGAGACTAGGGACTTTTTTTTTTACAGTGGTGAAGGAATACAGTGCGGAAGGATACCTACCTTCCGTCATTGTATTCCTGGAGCTGGTAGAGAACGGTAGCATCAGCTGATGCTGCTGTTCTCCACGCAAGATGGACGTGGGACCCTCGTGGACTTCTGCGGATCGGGGTAAGTATATTGGTGTTTTTTTATTTTGATATTTATCCCTCAGGTGACAATGGCTTCGGGGATCAAAGTGACAAGTGACGGTAAGTATGTACTCTATGTTATATGTACTGTATGTCTATATGTATGTATTGTATGTAGTATATATGTAAGTTGCATGCATGTAGTATATATGCAGTATATATGTAGTATGCATGTATGTGGTATGTATGTAGCATGCATGTGGTATGTATGTAGCATGTATGTAGTATGTATGTAGTATGTATGTAGTATGTATGTTGCATGTATGTAGTATGTATGTAGCATGTATGTAGTATGTATGTTGCATGTATGTAGCATGTAGTGTGTATGTATGTAGCATGTATGTAGTATGTATGTTGCATGTATGTAGCATGTATGTAGTATGTATGTTGCATGTATGTAGCATGTAGTGTGTATGTTGCATGTATGTAGCATGTAGTGTGTATGTTGCATGTATGTAGCATGTAGTATATATGTAGTATGTATGTTACATGTAGTATATATAGTATATATGTAGTATGCATGTTGCATGCATGTAGTATATATGTTGTATGTATGTTGCATGCATGTAGTATATATGTATTATGTATGTAGTATGTATGTTGCATGCATGTAGTATATATGTATTATGTATGTAGTATGTATGTAGCATGTATGTAGTATGCATGTTGCATGTAGTATATATGTAGTATGTATGTTACATGTAGTATATATAGTATATATGTAGTATGCATGTTGCATGCATGTAGTATATATGTTGTATGTATGTTGCATGCATGTAGTATATATGTATTAGGTATGCAGTATGTATGTAGCATGTATGTAGTATGCATGTTGCATGTAGTATATATGTAGTATGTATGTTACATGTAGTATATATAGTATATATGTAGTATGCATGTTGCATGCATGTAGTATATATGTTGTATGTATGTTGCATGCATGTAGTATATATGTATTATGTACGTAGTATGTATGTAGCATGTATGTAGTATGTAGCATGCATGTAGTATGTAGCATGTATGTAGTATGTATGTTACATGTAGTATATATGTAGTATGTATGTTGCATGCATGTAGTATATATGTAGTATGAATGTAGCATGTATGTAGTATGTAGCATGTATGTAGCATGCATGTAGTATGTAGCATGTATGTAGTATGCATGTTGCATGTAGTATATATGTAGTATGTATGTTACATGTAGTATATATGTAGTATGCATGTTGTATGTATGTAGCATGTATGTAGCATGTAAAATTTTTTTTTTTTTACATTCAACACATTAGCCGGATGATGGGACTACTACTGTCCCATCATTGGCTAATGTGTCAATCACTGTCATGGTAGCAGGCATCGCCCGATGGGACTTGTAGTCCCATCGGACGATGCCTGCACAGACCCCCGGAGCCTGCACAGACCACCGGCAGGCCGGCACAGCCCCCCGGCAGGCTGGCACAGACCACCGGAGCCTGTACAGACCACCGACAGGCCGGCACAGCCCCCCGGCAGGCCGGCACAGACCACCGGAGCCTGCACAGACCACCGGCAGGCCGGCACAGCCCCCCGGCAGGCCGGCACAGACCACCGGCAGGCCGGCACAGCACCCCGGTAGGCCGGCACAGACCACCGGCAGGCCGGTACAGACCCCCGGACAGTCAGCACAGCCCCCCGGACAGTCGGCACAGCCCCCCCGAAGGCCCAAACTGACGGCGCATCATGATGCGCACAGACAGCGCATCATGATGACGTCATTTCGGCAGCCAATCAGAGCCACAAAAGTGGCTCATTTCATTTTGGACTTCAGATTCCGGTATCTGATACGAAAAAAGTATCGGTACTCGGTATCAGAATTCCGATACGGCAAATATCGGCCGATACCCGATACTTGCGGTATCGGAAAGCTCAACACTAATTACAACACAATATAAAAAGCCGTAAAACGGTAAGGGATCTGAAGCGTTAAGCTGTACACAGTGTAGGGGTCATTGTCAATCTCAGTATTTATTTCTACAGTCAGAAACAGACTCTCACTTGGTCAGTTTGGATTAGACCAGAATATAAAAAGCAGTAAATGGGTAATGTATCACAAGCGTAGAGCTGTATACAGTGTTGGGGTAATTTTTAAATCTACATATAAATTGCAGGAGTAACCCATAGATTCTCACACACTCAGGATGGATCACACCACAATATAAAAAGAAGATCCGTAAGAAATAATCACACATATGGGCCAATGTTCCAGGTGTCAATGATACACTTAGAGTGGTGGGTGGAGGAGGACTTCCTGGCAGAAAGGGTACAGTATCACCAGATACCAGGTATATATAGTATAGTTTAAACATTTAAAATTTACATCTATATATCAGGAGTAGTGTTGAGCCACCCCACTAGTGTTCGAGTTCGGTTCGGTTCGTCGAACAGAAGGCAAGTTCGCCGAATGTTCGTCGAACGTTTGCCGAACACCGTCAAGCCTCATTGAAAACAATGGCAGGCAAACACAAACACATACAAACACATAGAAAACAATTACAAGACACCTCAAAAGGTGTCCCAAGGCAGACACAATGCTCAGAAGACAAAAATAACATATGGAAAAGAGCAAGTACATATAGAAAAGAGGTGGAGGAGTAAAAGGAGGAGGAGGAGGAGGCACAGATATAGGCATGTCATGCCCTTATAAAGTCAAGAAAAAAAATCTAAAATTCTAAAATCGAAGACGATCATATACCGTTGGACTTCCCACCATAAATTATGCCAACTGCCGATCGGGCGACGTTATTCCCACGACCCTCCGAACAGCGTCCATGAAGGCAAAGTGTTTGGTTTCCGGGGGCAGTATGGTGGCAAAGCTGAACCTTAAAGGAATGTCCAGATGGGCACCACCAGGAGTGGAGCCTGCGGCTTAATTGGACTCTACACGGGCAACCTCAACCATGCCAGCTACGGAAAAGATGGACAGATTGCAAGCTTTGTTGATTCTGTGGGTGGTGGTGCATGGCTGTTTTTAGTTGTGCTAGCGATTTGTCAGCTTAATTCTGTTAATGAACGAGTCTCCGGCATGACCCCGCGGTCCGCGACCAGCTTACTAGAGGGACACGTGAGGCTCTGGCACGCGAGATCGAGCAATAACAGATCTGTCATGCCCTTACATGTCCGAGGCTGCATGCGCGCTACACTGAAAGGACAAGCGTGTGTCACTTACAGGTGCGGATAACCGGCTGAACCCCGTTAGTGATGGTGATGTGGGATTCCAATTCTTCCCCGCGAAAGAGGATTTTTCAGTAAGTGCAGGTCAACTGGAATTCCGGAATTAGGCCTAACCGGCATTCCAGAAAGAATGTGAAAAAATTAATTGTCCAAACCACAGGTTCTGTAGCTTGCTTAACAGCTGGGCTTCTCTGCTGAGTAGCACTCAGTTCTTACAAAAACAGGCGGCATAGCTAGGTTCACGGGTGGGCTCCTCTGCTGAGCAGTAGACACAGGTACTAGGCCGAAAGTATTGACTGGGCAAAATGGAGTTAAAACATGGTTCTTACATAAACAGGCGGCACAGCTTGGTTCAAGGGTGGGCTCCTCTGCTGAGTAGCAGACACAGTTACTAGGCCCAAAGTATTAACTGGGCTAAATGCAGTCAAAAACTGGTTCTTTCATAAACAGGCGGCATAGCTAGATTCACGGGTGGGCTCCTCTGCTGAGTAGCAGACAGTGCTACAAGGCCCAAAAGGATTTTCTGGACAAGATGCGGTAAAAAATTATTAAAAACACACAAGGTGTAGCTCCTTGACAGGTGCACTACACCGCTGGCTACCAGACACCGCCACTATGCCATGAAACTGTCTATTAACATTTAAAACCATTATTAATGTGAAAATAAAGTTACGTTTTTGGTGAACGAACCGTTCTCGAACGGAACCTCTAACAGCCGAATTTTAAGCAAAGTGTTCGAGTTCGACGAACTCCTCAAATACCGCCCAAAACAGCTTGAATTTGAACTTGGCTAACAGGTCGACTTGAACACCGCTCATCTCTAATCAGGAAGTAGACTCAGATGGTCTCAGGCCCAGTATGGATTCGACAAGATTGTAGAAAGTTGAGAAAGGGTACAGTATCACCGGATAACAGGTATATATGTAGCATAGTTTACACATTACAAATCGATGTCTATATATCAGGAGGCAGACTCAGACGGTCTCAGGCCCAGTATGGATTCGACAAGATTGTAGAAAGTTGAGAAAGAGTACAGTTTCACTGGATAGCAGGTATATATGCATAGTTTAAACATTAAAAATCTTCGTGTATATTTCCGTAGTCCGACAAAGACACTCACAGCCTCAGTGTGGATTAGACAAGAATGTAAAAAGTAGAAAAAGGGTAATGTATTCGAAGCGCACACCAGTATACACTGTTGGGGTATTTTTCAATCTTCATATATATTTCAGTCTCAGTAAGACAGTCCAGACTCTCCGCAAGAGGAAACGAGATGGATACAAGTACAGACGGAAAGTCGACTGATTGCAGAAATTTTGGAATTACTAATCACGGGAAAAACTCCAGGGAGAATTCTCAGAGGTGATGCTGACCCTCAATTGCTTTGTCTGGAGACAGCGAAAACAGTTCTTGTGAAGAAAGGTTTGCTGTATCACAGTACTGTGGATCCCATCACCGTTACTCATCTCCTTCAAATTGTGATCACAGGGAGAGATGTAGACATTGTCCTCACTGCCTATCATTATCTGTCAGGTAACTTTGGAGTGCAAAAGACAGAAGCCACAGGCTGTAGGCGATTCTATTGGATTGGCATGAGAGGACACATTTAAAAATGTGGGCAGGATTGTCACACGTCTGAGTCGGAAAACCGTGAAAGCTGATGATAAACCACCACTGCATCTCATTGTGAGTTGACGTCCATAACAAATGGAAGCCATTGATCATCTAAAGATAGAGCCCAGCAGGACAGGGCATAGCTACGTAACCATCATCTATGAGTTCACCAAATATGTATTGGCAGTCCCAGTGAAGGATTTAACAGCCCAGACTACACAGGGAGAGGTAAGTATTGCAAATGCTGGGGCCCTGAGCAAGCGGGGGGGCCCTCTCGTGGGCGGCGGTACTGGCGGGTGTGCACCCCCAACGTCAGAGACACTTGATTGTACTATGAGGGACCCTGTGCCAGTGCCGTCGCCCAAGATTGGGATCACCCACCTGTCCAGGGCAACGGAACTTGCATGGGTGCGTGCGCCAGGTGGTGACACCGGCCCTGAGGAAAAGGCAGCCCAGTTAGGGCGGTTGAAAAAATGGCATATGTTGATGTTGGACATTCAGCAGCCGAAAATGGAGGAATTGGAAAAGTCAGAGGAAGAGGAGGACAAAAGCGATCCATTTTTCGGGCAACCTACGTGTCAGCAGGGGAAGGTGGGACAAAATCCTTTGAAACCCATGCATGGTTCATTTTAATGAAGGTTAGATCATAAACATTTTGGGTCGACAGACGGGTCCTTTTTTCTTTCAGGATTGATCCAGCAGCACTGAAGACTCTTTCGGATAGCACACTAGCAGCAGGGCAAGCGAGCTCCTGTAAGGCATATTATGCCAATTCAGGCAAGGTGTCCAGTTTACAGGCCCAATAGTCAAAGGGAATGACCTGTGAGGGAGAACATTGATATGGGATGAGAAGTAGTTTGTAACCATAGTTGACAACTGCTGTCTCCTGTCACTTTCAATCGATGCAATATTATCAGTCGTGTGAGCGGTACTTGAAAAATCAGTCCACAGCATGGTCATGAAACCCCTGTGTCCAACGCCACTTTGGCTGTGTGCACCACGAACAACTCTTCCATGTTGTCCCCTACGGCTCGTGGGAGAACCATCACCACCGCTGTGTGCTGGGAATGCCTCAAACAAACGGTTTACCAGAGTTGCTTGTTTGTTAGCCAATATTAGCTCTTGGTTCTCCTGTGGCATGATGTTTTGGAATTTGCCTTTATAGCGTGGATCCAGGATGCTGGCCAACCAGTAGTCGTCATCGTTCATCATTTTGGCAATGTGGGGGTCCCATTTTAGGATCTGCAAGGCATAATCACACATGTGGGGCAATGTTCCTTGTGTCAATGATGCACTGTGAGTGCTGGGTGGAGGAGCACTTTCTGGCAAATAAACATCCATCTAGTCACACACAAACCCTGTACCTGACCTTGCCACGCCAACATTTTCTCTTGCCCCCTGAGAAGCATCCTCCTCCCCTTAATTACCATCCCCATCATCCTCTTTCTCTTCTTCCTCCACCTCGTCCAGGAGAGTTCCCTGAGCAGACAATGGCTTGCTGTCATCAAGGCTTCCCTCCTCCTCTTCCTCCTCAGCTGCAGACGCCTGCTCCTTAATGTACGTCAAAGATTGCATGAGCAGACGCATAAGTGGAAGGCTCATGCTTATGATGGCATCGTCTGCGCTTACCAGCCATGTGCATTCCTCAAAACACTGAAGGACTTTACAGAGGTCTTTCAGCTTCGACCACTGCACACCAGACAACTCCATGTCTGCCCTCAAACTGCCTGACCATGTATACTCCTACAAATGCATTACAGCGTGCCTCTGTTCGCACAGCCTCTGAACCATGTGCAGGGTGGAGTTCCACCTCATTGCAACGTCGATAATTAGGCAGTGCTTGGGAAGGTGGAACAATCGCTGCAGCTTCTGCATACGACTGGAGTGTACAGGCGACTGGCGGATGTGCGAGCACAGTCTTCGCACCTTATGGAGCAGGGCTGTTAACTCCGGATAATTATTGAGGAAGCACTGCACCACCAGGTTCAAGGTGTGAGCCAGGCAAGGTATGTGTCTGAGTTTTGAAAGGGCTATGGCTGCCACAAAATTCCAGCCGTTAACACTAACTACCTTGCCTGCCTCAAGATGTAGACTGCCCAGCCATGACTCAGTTTGTCGCTGCAAGTAGTCGGCCAGTACCTCCGCGGTGTGTCTGTTGTCGCCCAAACACATCATCTTCAACACAGCCTGCTGACGCTTACCACTAACTGTTCGATAGTGGGACACCTCGTGTGCAACACTGGCAGCTGCGGATGGAGTGCTCATATGACTGCACTCTGTGGATGAGCTTTCGCTTCTGGAGGAGGAGGGTCGAAGGCCTACAGCCAACTGTTTCCTATACCGTGGGCTAGGCAGCACTGTCCCACCGCCGCTGTCCCCTGTGGACCCTGCATCCACCACATTAACCCAGTGCGCAGTGATGGACACGTAACGGCCCTTGCCATGCCTACTGGACCATGCATCTGTTGTGAGATGCACCTTTCCACTCACTGATTGCTTGAGTGTATGGACAATGCGGTCTTTCACATGCAGGTGAAGGGCTGGGATGGCTTTTCGAGAAAAGAAGTGCCGACTGGGTAGGTCATAGTGTGGTACTGCGTAGGCCATGAGCTCGCGGAAAGCTTCGCTTTCAACCAACCGGTAAGGCATCATCTCTAACGAGATTAGTTTGGCAATGTGGGCGTTCAAACACTGTACGCGGATGAGAGGATGAGTACTTTCTTGTCCTACTGAGAGTCTCTGGTATGGTGAGCTGGACTGGAGAGCTGCATATGGTGGAACTAGCAGTGGATATGGCGGACTGAGAGAGGGTTGGTGAGGGTGTTGGTGGTCTTGTTGATGGCCTAGATTCAGTTTTTCGTAGCAATAACATTGCAATTCCCTGACTGCTTTGGCCTTGCGACTAGAGTTGAGCGAAACGGGTTGAAAAAAATTAAAAAGTCACCGACTTTCGCCAAAGTCGAATTTCATGAAACGAAACCCGACCTTAACGTGAGGTCGGCCACGAGGTCGGCGAACATCGTGCCAAAGTCGCGTTTCAAAAGATGCTTTAGCGCCCTTTTTGAGCCAATCAGAAAGAACGGACACTGTGGGTAACGTGATGACATAGGTCACCACCATCTTTGAGAAGGGCATGCAAATGATTGGCTTGCTTTGTGTGGCGTCACAGGGGCTATAAAAGGGCATGCACGCCGACCGCCATGTTACTTATGCTGATCTCACAATAGGGAGAGCTGCTGCTGATTCTGTAGGGAAAGCGGTAGGAAGGCCAAAAGAAAAAAAATGCTTCTGCTGATAGCACTTTTCACTGTAGTTAGTGTGCAGTGAAAGGTGAAGATTTTTGCTTTTGTCCAGCAGCACTGGTGGTGATTAGGCTGCCTTTTAAGGTTACCTGCATTGCTGTGTGCACACTGGTGTTCAAACTGCTTTTTTAAAAGCAATCCAAATTTTATTGTTTTGTCCTGGTGAGGTACTGAGCGTTCATTTTTTCACACACCGTACAGCGGTGTACGCTCCTCACACAGTACTGTGTACCGGCTGTTATCACGGCCAAATTGAAGCTATCTGTGTGTGACTCTGTAAGGAAAAGCCGAGGAGTTTGTCCGTTCTTACAGACCTACACCTTAGAGTTTTGTCCGTTTTTCAAAGTTTCGTATATTTGCTGTTTGATTACATTCAAAACTAGGGAGAGTGTGTGTCAGTCTGTACGGAGCTTGACAATTTTACATACACACACTTTACAGCGGTGTACGTGTACGCTCCTCACTAGGGATGAGCTTTCCGATATTGAAATATCAGAAATCGGCCCGATATTTGCGATATCGGAATTCCGATTTCCGATTCCGATATTTTTTTCACATCGGAAATCGGAAAGCAGAAGATGACTAAGCCATGGTTTAAAGGGAGTGTATCCGTTCCTCCAAGTTGTGCTCTTGGAAACTACCTGCAAAGCAAGGTGAGCTGAACGCAGAAACATGTCAGTCAAAGGGCATATTGACACCACCACTGGCAGTTTTAATTTAATAATGTAAAATCGCTAACCCTAACCCTAACTATCCCTAACCCTTAACCCTTACCACTAACCCTAACCCTACCCACTAACCCTTACCCTAACCCTACTAACCCTAGCCCTAGCCCCTAACCCTGCTAACCCTAAGCATAACGGAACCCTAACCCTACTAACCCTAAAACCTAACCCTAACCCTACTAATCATAAGCATAACCCCAAACCCTAACCCTACTAACCCTAACCCTACTAACTATAAGCATAACCCTAACCGTAAACCCTGACTCTACTAACCCTAACTAACCCTAACCCCTAACCCTAAACCCTAACCCCTTACCATAACCCTACTAATCCTAATCCCTAACCCTAACCCTACTAACCCTAACCCTACTAACCATAGCCATAACCCCTAACCCTAACCCTACTAACCTTAACCCCTAACCCCAACCCTACTAACCATAAGCATAACCGTAAACCCTAACCCTACTAACTATAAGCATAACCCTAAACGTAAACCCTGACTCTACTAACCCTAACTAACCCTAACCCCTAATCCTTACCCTTACCCTACTAACCCTAAACCCTAATCCCTAACCATAACCCTACTAATCCTAACCCCTAACCCTAACCCTACTGAGCCAAATTGAAGCTGTGTGTGACTCAGTAAGGAAAAGCCCCTCGGTTTGTCCGTTCTTACAAACCTACACCTTAGAGTTTTGTCCGTTTTTCAAACAGTTTCGTATATCTGCTGTTTGATTACATTCAAAACTAGAGAGAGACAGCGTGTGTCAGTCCGTATACAAGACACGGAGCTTGACAATCTGTAAGTGACCCTGTAAGGAAAAGCCGAGGAGTTTGTCCGTTCTTACAGACCTACACCTTAGAGTTTTGTCCGTTTTTCAAACAGTTTCGCATATCTGCTGTTTGATTACATTCAAAATTAGAGAGAGCGTGTGTCAGTCCGTATGCAAAAACACGGCGCTTGACAATCTGTGTGTAACTCTGTAAGTAAAAGACAAGGAGTTTTTCCGTTCTTACAGACCTACACCTTAGCGTTCTGTCCGTTTTTCAAACAGTTTCGTATATCTGCTGTTTGATTACATTCAAAACTAGAGCGAGACAGCGTGTGTCAGTCCGTATACAAAAACACGGAGCTTGACAATCTGTGTGTGACTCTGTAAGGAAAAGTCAAGGAGTTTGTCCGTTTTTACAGACCTACACCTTAGAGTTTTGTCCGTTTTTCAAACAGTTTTGTATATCTGCTGTTTGATTACATTCAAAACTAGAGAGAGACAGCGTGTGTCAGTCCGTATACAAAACACGGAGCTTGACAATTTTACATACACACACCGTACAGCGGTGTACGTGTGCTCCCCACACAGTACCGTGTACCGGCTGGTATCACGGCCAAATTGAAGCTATCTGGGTGTGACTCTGTAAGAAAAAGCCGAGGAGTTTGTCCGTTCTTACAGACCTACACTCTAGGGAGATTCCAATTCTGCCCAATTCTATATACACCTTGTAGTTTGTCATACACTAGGCAATTTCTGCCTGTTACATTGCGGTGTAATATACACAGGGCCTGACAGAATCCAACTGTGTCCTGAAATATGCAGAGAGATACCATTTCTTCCCAGTCCTTTATACACCTCTTTTACACTATCCAGAATCAGCCTGTTAATTTGAGGTGTAATATACCCAGGGCCTGACAGAATCCAACTGTGTCCAGAAGTCTGTAGAGAGATCACATTTCTCCCCAGTCCTCTATACACCTTTTTTACACCATCCAGAATCAGCCTGTTACTTTGAGGTGTAAAATACACAGGGCCTGACAGAATCCAACTGTGTCCTGAAGTCTGTAGAGAGATTCAATTTCTCCCCAGTCCTCTATACACCTCTTTTACACCATCCAGAATCAGCCTATTAATTTGAGGTGTAATATACCCAGGGCCTGACAGAATCCAACTGTGTCCTGAAGTCTGTAGAGAGATTCCATTTCTCCCCTGTTGTGAGCTCATTTTCGGGTTTGCCTCTGGCTTCTGGTGAGGGTTGTGGAGCTGGCTGTGCTGACAGAGGAGTAGTGAGTTCTCTATCTGGACTCCCTCTGTTGGTGAAGGGAGGTAATGAAGCTGATCTAAATAGCAGAGACCGGCCACCTGAGGAAGAGGACTGCGATTGGACATCAGGAGTTTCTGATTGGATTTAAGGCAGCCGACTCATTAGTTTCTTGCTGGTGATTTTTCCTGACTGTGGCTCCTGGTTTCCAGTTTGGTTCCTGCCTTCCTAAAGCTAAGTTTTCTCTGCTATTGTTCTTATGAGTTTTTGTCTGGTTTACTTAGTTTTTGTGTTCAGCCAGCCCTGGCTGGGACTGGGCTGAATCTCCATTTTGTCTCTGATCAGTTGATCTCTTTTGCTCTGTCTTCAGAATAAACCTGAGTGCTGATATAGTGATTTGAAGTCTAGCGACTTCAGGGCCTTTTTCTATCAGACCTTTTGAGCATTTTTTTTGGCAGGGTTTTTTGCGTGATTGCAGACAGCATCTTTTCTTTCCTGTCTTTACTAGTTAGCGAGGGCCCCATCCTTTGCTCAGCCTATCTTTCTACCTGTGTCTGTGTTTTCATCTTGTTTCACTGACAATACATGGTGGGTAGAGTTGAGCGAAACGGGTCGAAAAAATTCAAAAGTCGCCGACTTTTGGCAAAGTCGGGTTTCATGAAACGAAACCCGACCCTAGGATGAGGTCGGCCACGAGGTCGGCGACTTACGCGCCAAAGTCGCGTTTCAAAAGTTTGTTTTGCGCTCTTTTTCAGCCAATCAGGATCCACGGACACTGTGGGCAATGTGATGACCTAGGCATGGTTCACCACCATCTTTCAGAAGGGCATGCAAGTGATTGGCTTGCTTTGGTGGGCGTCACAGGGGGTATAAAAGGGCGTGCACGCCGACCGCCATCTTCTGCCGATCTTAGTATAGGGAGAGGTTGCTGCTGATTCTGTAGGGAGAGCGTTAGGCAGGGAAGAAGACAAAAAAACTGCTTCTGCTGCTAGCGATTTGGCCTGCACAACACACAAGCTACTGTGTGTGCAGTGCAAGGGGAGGCTATATTGTGGTGTATCAGTGGTGTTGGTTGTTGGGCTGCCTTTTAAGGCTTCCTGACACGCTGGCATTGCTGTTTACCCACTGCTCCGCAAACTGCTTTTTTTAAAGCAATCCAATCTCCCTTATCCTCTAGTCACTTTTGTCACAGCTGTGCCATCGAGCCTGTCACATAGCGCTCAGATATCAGTGGGCCTCACACAATCCACAAGTGTCCAGTGTCCAAAAGTGTGCGCAGAGATTCAAAATCTCCATTATCCTCTCGTCACTTTGGTCACAGGCAGCTGTGCCATCGAGCGTGTCACATAGCGCTCAGATATCAGTGGGCCTCACACAATCCACAAGTGTCCAGTGTCCAAAAGTGTGCGCAGAGATTCAAAATCTCCATTATCCTCTCGTCACTTTGGTCACAGCTGTGCCATCGAGCCTGTCACATAGCGCTCAGATATCAGTGGGCCTCACACAATCCACAAGTGTCCAGTGTCCAAAAGTGTGCGCAGAGATTCAAAATCTCCATTATCCTCTCGTCACTTTGGTCACAGGCAGCTGTGCCATCGAGCGTGTCACATAGCGCTCAGATATCAGTGGGTCTCACACAATCCACAAGTGTCCAGTGTCCAAAAGTGTGCGCAGAGATTCAAAATCTCCATTATCCTCTCGTCACTTTGGTCACAGGCAGCTGTGCCATCGAGCGTGTCACATAGCGCTCAGATATCAGTGGGTCTCACACAATCCACAAGTGTCCAGTGTCCAAAAGTGTGCGCAGAGATTCAAAATCTCCATTATCCTCTCGTCACTTTGGTCACAGGCAGCTGTGCCATCGAGCGTGTCACATAGCGCTCAGATATCAGTGGGCCTCACACAATCCACAAGTGTCCAGTGTCCAAAAGTGTGCGCAGAGATTCAAAATCTCCATTATCCTCTCGTCACTTTGGTCACAGGCAGCTGTGCCATCGAGCGTGTCACATAGCGCTCAGATATCAGTGGGCCTCACACAATCCACAAGTGTCCAGTGTCCAAAAGTGTGCGCAGAGATTCAAAATCTCCATTATCCTCTCGTCACTTTGGTCACAGGCAGCTGTGCCATCGAGCCTGTCACATAGCGCTCATATATCAGTGGGCCTCACACAATCCACAAGTGTCCAGTGTCCAAAAGTGTGCGCAGAGATTCAAAATCTCCATTATCCTCTCGTCACTTTGGTCACAGGCAGCTGTGCCATCGAGCCTGTCACATAGTGCTCAGATATCAGTGGGCCTCACACAATCCAAAAGTGTCCACTGTCCACAAGTGTGTGCAGAAATTCTAAATCTCCCCTGTCCTATAGACACCTTGTACCTTGTTTTACATTACTATATAGTTTGTTGGATTTTGTCTACATTTCTACCAAAAATGAGGAAGGCTGGTGGAAGAGGCCGTGGAATTGGGCGGGGGTTGGCAGCTGGTAATGATGGTGTTGGTGGTGGATCTGATGGTAGTGGCAAGAGCAAAATAGGACCGAATGCAGGAGGTGCTGACCCTGCGTCATCGTCTGGCTACATAAGGCCTCGAACGCTTAGTTTTCTAGGAGTTGGCAAACCGCTTTTAAAGGCAGAGCATCAGGAAAAAGTTTTGTCTTACATTGCTGACTCAGCCTCCAGCTCTATCGCCTCCTCTTCTTCAGTTGTAAAAAGTAAAAGCACTGAGTCGTCATTGGAGGCTCATGTTCATGAACCACACCTTTCCTTGTGTCCTTCACCCCAACCAAGATTGAAGGATGACGCAGGCCATACTACTGATTACTCCATGGAGCTGTTTTCACATACCATGCCTGGATTATCAAGTGAAATGGTGAATTACCCAGGCCAAGATGAATCTGACATGGAGTGCACTGATGCACAGCCGCTGATGGATGATTCTGCTGGTACATTCACTCAGAGCACTACATTGTCCTCGCAGTGTACAGAGCCAGATTTTGACCCTGATGAGACTCAGGTGCCCCTTCCCGCACACTATACCACCATACACGGTGACACAGAGAAAGGTGCACATGACATAGAAGAGGAGGTGATGGATGACCCAGTTGTTGACCCAGATTGGCATCCATTGGGGGAAGAGGGTGCTGCTTCCAATAGCTCAGATGAGGAGCATCCACAGCAGACATCGACATCGCAACAGCTGTTATCTGGCAGGCCCGGAGCACTCCAAAGACAGGTTCCAAACATCAAAAGAGTTGCTGGACAGCTTGTCCAGAGGGTCAAAAGATCACAGCGTGCTAGGCCGCAAAATGTCTGCCAAAGTAGGAAGAGTGCAGTGTGGCACTTTTTTGAACAAAATCCTCATGATCAGGCCAAGGTTATCTGTAAGAAGTGCGCAAAGACCTTTAGCCGAGGGAAAAATCTGAAAAATTTTAATACCAGTTGCATGCTTAGACATTTAACCAGCATGCACTTGCAAGCGTGGACACAACACCAAACCTCAAGTGCCACATGTGCAACTGATCACAACGAAGGTAGTCAGCAACGCTACATTGTTTCCCCCACTGTAAGCCCACCGGTTAGCACAGCAGCAAATGTTGAGGTGTCGTTGCAAGACCACAGCAGTCAGGGAATCCCACTGTTATATCAACGAAAGACTGATTCTAGGCCATCAGAAAGAACACCAACTCCATCACCATCATCAACCCTCTCTCAGTCCGCTACTTCCACCATATGCAGCTCTCAAGTCCAGCTCACCCTCCCAGACACTATGAGTAGGTCAAGAAAGTACTCAGTCTCTCATCCGCGTACACTGGGTTTGAACGCCCACATTGCCAAAATAATCTCGTTTGAGATGATGCCCTTTCGGTTGGTGGAAAGCACAGCTTTCCGCGAACTCATGGCCTATGCAGTACCACGCTATGACCTACCCAGTCGCCACTTCTTCTCTCGCAAAGCCATCCCAGCCCTCCACCATCATGTGAAAGACCGCATTGTCCATGCACTCAAGCAGTCAGTGAGCGGAAAGGTGCACCTCACAACTGATGCATGGTCCAGTCGGCATGGCCAGGGCCGTTACGTGTCCATCACTGCGCACTGGGTTAATGTGGTGGATGCAGGGTCCACACGGGACAGCGGTGGTGGGACAGTGCTGCCTAGCCCACGGTATAGGAAACAGTTGGCTGTAGGCGTTCGACCCTCCTCCTCCTCCTCCTCCAGAAGCGAAAGCTCGTCCACAGAGCGCAGTCGTACGAGCACTCCATCTGCAGCTGCCACTGTTGCACACGATGTGTCCCCCTATCGAGCAGCTAGTGGAAAGCGTCAGCAGGCTGTGTTGCAGATGATGTGTTTGGGAGACAGACACACCGCCGAGGTGCTGGCCGAGTACTTGAAGCGACAAACTGAGTCATGGCTGGGCAGTGTACATCTTGAGGCAGGCAAGGTAGTTAGTGATAACGGCCGTAATTTTGTGGCAGCCATAGCCCTTTCAAAACTCAGCCACATACCTTGCTTGGCTCACACCTTGAACCTGGTGGTGCAGTGCTTCCTCAAAAATTATCCGGAGTTAACAGCCCTGCTCCAGAAGGTGCGAAGACTGTGCGCGCACATCCGCCGGTCGCCTGTACACTCCGTTCGTATGCAGAAGCTGCAGCGATTGCTCCACCTTCCCAACCACCGCCTCATTATCGACATTGCAACAAGGTGGAACTCCACCCTGCACATGGTGGAGCGGCTGTGCGAGCAGAGGCAGGCCATAATGCATTTGTGGGAGAATACACGGCCAGGCACTTTGAGAGCAGACATGGAGTTGACAGGCGTGCAGTGGTCGAAGCTGAAAGACCTTTGTAAAGTCCTTCAGTGTTTTGAGGAATGCACACGGCTGGTAAGCGCAGACGACGCCATCCTAAGCATGAGCATCCCACTTATGCGTCTGCTCATGCAGACTTTGACGCACCTTAAGGAGCAGGCGTCTGCAGCCAATGTTGATGAGGAGGAAGAGGAGGAGGGAATCCTTGATGACATTCAGCCATTGTCTGCTCAGGGACCTCTCCTGGACGAGGTGGAGGAAGAAGAGGAGGAGGAGGATGATGGGGATGATTACTTAGGGGAGGAGGATGCATCTCGTGGGGCAAGTGAAAATGTTGGCGTGGCAAGGTCTGGTACAGGGTTTGTGCGTGACTGGAGGGATGTGGATTTGCCAGAAAGTGCTCCTCCACCCAGCACTCGCAGTGCATCATTGACACCGGGAACATTGGCCCACATGTCAGATTATGCCTTGCGGATCCTAAAAAGGGACCCCCGCATTGCCAAAATGATGAACGATGACGACTACTGGTTGGCCAGCATCCTGGATCCACGCTATAAAGGCAAATTACAAAACATCATGCCACAGGAGAACCTTGACCTAATATTGGCTAATAAACAAGCAACTCTGGTAAATCGGTTGCTTGAGGCATTCCCAGCACACAGCAGCGGTGATGGTTCTCACACGAGCCGTACGGGCCGGGGGCAGCTTGGCAGAGGTTCGTGGTGCACACAGCAGAAGTGGCGTTGGAGACAGGGGTTTCATGACAATGTTGTGGACTGATTTTTCAAATACCGCTCACACAACTGGTAATACTGCATCGATGGAAAGTGACAGGAGACAGCAGTTGTCAACTATGGTTACAAACTACTTTTCCTCCCATATCGATGTTCTCCCACACAGGTCATTCCCCTTTGACTATTGGGCCGCTAAACTGGACACCTGGCCTGAATTGGCCCAATATGCCTTACAGGAGCTCGCTTGCCCAGCTGCAAGTGTGCTATCGGAAAGAGTCTTCAGTGCAGCTGGATCAATCCTGACAGAAAAAAGGACCCGTCTGTCAACCCAAAATGTGGATGATCTAACCTTCATTAAAATGAACCACGCATGGGTTTCCAAGGATTTTGTCCCACCTTCCCCTGATGACACATAGGGTGACAGAAAAATGGCTTGCTTTGGTCCACCTCTTCCTGGTACTTCACCTATTTCGCCTTTTGCATCAGCTGAATGTCCAACATCAACATATGCCACTTTCTAAAACTCCCTAACTGTGCTGCCTCCCCCCCCCATGGCCGGGGTCACCACCTACCGCACGACACCGTGCGAGTGCCGTTGCCCTGGACAGGTGGGTAGGCCGACTCTTGGGCGCGGGCACTGGCACAGGGTCCCTCATAGTGCAATCAAGTGTCTCTGACGGTGGTGGTGCACACCCACCGTCAGACACACCGCTGTACTATGAGGGGCCCAGTGCCAGTACCGACGCCCACGAGTGGGCCCCCCTTGCTTGGGCAGGGCCCCAGCATTTGCAATCTTTACCTCTCCCTGCTCCTCCGCTGTGTAATCTGGGCCGTCAAATCCATACTGTGCCTGACACCGTCTGAGCCTGCCTCCTGAGACATATATTTTGAATGTGTACGCTATCCATACATGTTATCCGGGGATACGGTACCCTTTCTAACCTTTGTGCAATCACGTGCAATCCATACTGGGCCTAACACCGTCTGAGCCTGCCTCCTGAGACATATATTTTGAATGTGTACGCTATCCATACATGTTATCCGGGGATACGGTACCCTTTCTAACCTTTGTGCAATCACGTGCAATCCATACTGTGCCTGACACCGTCTGAGCCTGCCTCCTGAGACATATATTTTGAATGTGTACGCTATCCATACATGTTATCCAGGGATACGGTACCCTTTCTAACCTTTGTGCAATCACGTGCAATCCATACTGGGCCTGACACCGTCTGAGCCTGCCTCCTGAGACATATATTTTGAATGTGTACGCTATCCATACATGTTATCCAGGGATACGGTACCCTTTCTAACCTTTGTGCAATCACGTGCAATCCATACTGGGCCTAACACCGTCTGAGCCTGCCTCCTGAGACATATATTTTGAATGTGTACGCTATCCATACATGTTATCCGGGGATACGGTACCCTTTCTAACCTTTGTGCAATCACATGCAATCCATACTGGGCCTAACACCGTCTGAGCCTGCCTCCTGAGACATATATTTTGAATGTGTACGCTATCCATACATGTTATCCGGGGATACGGTACCCTTTCTAACCTTTGTGCAATCACGTGCAATCCATACTGTGCCTGACACCGTCTGAGCCTGCCTCCTGAGACATATATTTTGAATGTGTACGCTATCCATACATGTTATCCAGGGATACGGTACCCTTTCTAATTTTTGTGCAATCACGTGCAATCCATACTGGGCCTGACACCATCTGAGCCTGCCTCCTGAGACATATATTTTGAATGTGTACGCTATCCATACATGTTATCCAGGGATACGGTACCCTTTCTAACCTTTGTGCAATCACGTGCAATCCATACTGGGCGTGAGAACGGCTGGCGAGCTGTTAAGCAAGCTACAGCACCTGTCCAGACAAGTACAGGGATTCCCTAGCGAGGAGACTTATTTGATTGTTTTCAATGTTGGGACAGCAATTTTTGGGGAGCACAATACTCTGGAGAATGATAGATGGGGCCCACCATACACTGGAACATTCCAAAGGTGGACATCAGACACTGGAGCAGCATTTACAGGGCCCATTATACACTAGAGCATTAGAAATGGGGCCCATTATGTTTGGAGCATTATTTGGGCCCATAAGACAGTGGAGCTTCATCCATGGGGACCAACGTATACTGTAGCATTATGTGGAGCTCATCATATACTGTTTCAAACATTATATGGGACCAATGATTCTGTATGGAGAAATAGATGGGCCTCGTCATGAGATGTAAAAAGTGAGGTATTTTTCATTGTACTATACCACTATTTATCTGCAGTATCGGAGCATGATGAGTTGTGGTATGTGTTAAAGGGGCGCTCTTTCGCCCAGGGCACATGAAAACCTGCAGCCAGCCCTCCCCCCCCACAACTTTAGCCAAATAACCGCCATTTTTCAGTGCGTAACTTGTATTATGAAGTTAATTAAGGTTGACAAGCTTAAGTAAGAAGAATTGATGCTTTTGGCATTCAAATGGGCACTGTAGGTGTGTTTCCTGTCCTCCTCTCACTGCCGACTTTTATTCCCCATTGACTTACATTGGGTTTCGTGTTTCGGGACGACCCCGACTTTTCCCTATAATCGGACGATCTTGCTCGACCCGACTTTTGGAAAAGTCGGGTTTCACGAAACGAAACGCGACCCTAAAAAACCAAAAGTCGCTCAACTCTAATGGTGGGGGCTGTCTATTGCTTTGGGGTCGGCTCTGGGGCAGTTTAGAGTTTCCCTTTCTTTCTTTAGGCTTATTTAGTTCTCCGGCCGTGACAAGGCGTCTAGGACCACCATAGGCACGCTCCACGGCTACTGCTAGTTGTTGTGGATACGATCAGGGGTCGTATCCGCTAGTTACCAACCTCTCCGGTTTTCTGGGCTTAGCTTGCTTTTTGTTTTTTCCTCCTCGGTGACTCATTCATAACAGAGTCACCAGCCATACCGCAGATTCCAGGGTGCTCAAAAGCAGGAGAGAATTTTAAGAAAAAAAAAAAAAGAGTGTCAGAATTTTTTTTTTTTTACATATATATTTTCTCCTCTTTTTCTCTGGGGCCGTAGGAGGATTCTTTTTTTTTTCTTCTCCTTGATGGAGATTAAGCAATTGTCTGATCGTGTGGAGCAGCTCGCTGCTGAAGTGCCAGGAATTTCCGCCTATCTCACTCATTCACATGCTGTTGAACCAAGGATCCCTGCTCCTGATGTGTTTTCTGGGGATCGGTCTAAATTTTTGTATTTTAAGAATAATTGTAAATTATTTCTTGCCTTGAAGCCTAACTCATCGGGGAGCTCTGCGCAGCAGGTTAAAATAGTCATCTCCTTGCTGCGCGGAGATCCTCAGGATTGGGCATTTTCTTTGACACCTGAAGATCCTGTTTTGACTAATGTGGATGCATTTTTTCAAGCCTTGGGGTTGTTATATGATGAATCTAATGCTATTGATCAAGCTGAGAGAGGCCTATTGGCATTGAACCAGGGTCAGGATCCTGCAGAGTTATACGGTCAGAAATTTTGAAAGTGGGCGGTCCTTACTACATGGAATGATAGTGCATTGGCAGCTCTCTTTCGGAAGGGTTTGTCTGAGACTTTAAAAGATACTATGGTGGGATTTCCTGTTCCCTCTGGTCTTGACGATTCTATGTCATTAGCCATTCAAGTTGATCGGCGTTTACGTGAACGCAAGACTACATGGGAGGCGCTGCCACATTTTGAACAAATGTCTGAGCCTATGCAATATGATGGAGTTTTGTCTAGGGCGCAACGTCAGGAGTTTAGAAGGCGTAATAAGCTGTGTTTTTTCTGTAGAGATGCCTCTCATGTTATTTCTGTCTGCCCTAAACGTTTTGCACACACATTTGCTGTGGGTGGTGTACAACCTAAGTTTCTTTTTGCAATTACTCTGATCTGCTCCTTATCCACATTTTCCGCGAAGGCTTTTGTGGATTCAGGAGCAGCCTTGAATCTAATGGACTTGGATTTTGCTAAACGTTGTGGTTTTCCTATGACACCTCTGCGGACGCCTATTCCTTTGAGGGGTATTGATGCTACTCCTTTGGCGCAGAATAAACCTCAGTTTTGGACCCAGGTGATAATGCGGGTCGCCCCAGACCACCAAGAAAATTGCAGATTTTTGGTGTTGCATAATTTACATGATACCAGTGTTCTGGGTTTTCCCTGGCTGCAAATCCATAATCTGGTTTTGGATTGGAAATCTGTGTCTGTGGTGAGTTGGGGTTGTCGGTGTGCTCTTGGCGACACTCCTGTTTTCTCCACCTCTCCCCAGTCGCATGATGTTCCTGACTATTTGGCTGATTTTTATGATGTATTTAGTGAGAGCAAGTCTGTGTCTTTGCCTCCTCATAGGAGTTATGACTGTGCAATTGAGTTGAGACCTGGGTGTAAATTTCCCAAGGGTCGACTTTTCAATTTATCTGTACCCGAACACAAGGCTATGCGATCTTATATTAAGTAGTCGTTGGAGAAGGGCCATATTAGACCATCCTCTTCGCCCTTAGGTGCTGGGTTTATTTTCGTGGCCAAGAAGGATGGTTCATTAAGGCCTTGTATTGACTATCGTTCCCTCAACAAAATTACGGTTAAATTTCAGTATCCATTACCCCTGATTTCTGATTTATTCTCCAGATTTAAAGGTGCTTGCTGGTTTACTAAGCTTGACCTCAGGGGGGCGTATAATCTTATTCGCATTAAGCACGGGGATGAATGGAAGACGGCATTTAATACTCCGGAGGGACATTTTGAGTACCCGGTGATGCCTTTTGGGCTCACTAATGCCAAATACACCTTTTTTACACCATCCAGAATCAGCCTGTTACTTTGAGGTGTAAAATACACAGGGCCTGACAGAATCCAACTGTGTCCTGAAGTCTGTAGAGAGATTCCATTTCTCCCCAGTCCTCTATACACCTCTTTTACACCATCCAGAATCAGCCTATTAATTTGAGGTGTAATATACCCAGGACCTGACAGAATCCAACTGTGTCCTGAAGTCTGTAGAGAGATTCCATTTCTCCCCTGTTGTGAGCTCACTTTCGGGTTTGCCTCTGGCTTCTGGTGAGGGTTGTGGAGCTGGCTGTGCTGACAGAGTAGTGAGTTCTCTATCTGGACTCCCTCTGTTGGTGAAGGGAGGTAATGAAGCTGATCTAAATGGCAGAGATCGGCCACCTGAGGAAGAGGACTGCGATTGGACATCAGGAGTTTCAGACTGGATTTAAGGCAGCCGACTCCCTAGTTTCTTGCTGGTGATTTTTCCTGACTGTGGCTCCTGGTTTCCAGTTTGGTTCCTGCCTTCCTAAAGCTAAGTTTTCTCTGCTATAGTTCTTATGAGTTTTTGTCTGGTTTACTTAGTTTTTGTGTTCAGCCAGCCCTGGCTGGGACTGGGCTGAATCTTCATTTTGTCTCTGATCAGTTGATCTCTTTTGCTCTGTCTTCAGAATATACCTGAGTGCAGATATAGTGATCTGAAGTCTAGCGAATTAAGGGCCTTTTTCTATCAGACGTGTTGGACATTTTTTTGGCAGGGTTTTTTTTGCGTGATTGCAGACAGCAGCTTTTCTTTCCTGTCCTTTCTAGTTGCGAGGGCCTCATCGTTTGCTCAGCCTATCTTTCTACTTGTGTCTGTGTTTTCTGTTATGAATGAGTCACCGTCTAAACTGCCCCAGAGCAGACCCGAAAGCAATAGGCAGCCCTCAACATATAATGACGGTGAAGCAAGATGAAAAAACACTCACACAGATAGAAAGATAGGCTGAGCAAATGATGGGGCCCAAGCTAACTAAATAGGACAGAATAGAAAAGCTGCTGTCTGCAATCTGCCAAAACCCTCTCAAAAACAAGAGCCAACAGACTGATAGGGAAAAAAGCCCTGAAGACGCTAGGCTTCAAAAAGACTATATCAGTACTCAGGTATTTTCTGAAAACAGAGCAAAAAGGAATTCAGCTCACCCAGCAGGGGAAGGCAGAAATCCAGAAAAACAAGGCAAAACAAAACCAAAACACAAATGCAAAAAACAGAGAGGAAAACTTAGCTTTTGAGGAGCAGGAATCAGACTGGTCTCCTAGAATCCCTCAGAGAAATCACCCGCAAGGCAGAAGGGTGTCGGCTGCCTTATATCCAGTCAACAACTCCAGTCACCCAGTCATCATCATTCTGCTCAGGTGCTTTGTAATCAGCCTCACTACCTTCCTTCACCAGAAGAGGGAGTTCATCAGACCTCAATGGTGAAGGGGAAAATGAACTCACAACAGTACCTCCCCCTTGAGGAGGGGTCACCGAACCCTCATCCACGCCACCAGGGCGATCAGGGTGAGCCCGATGAAAGGCACGCACCAATCTTTTGGCATGAATATCAGATGCAGAGACCCAGGAATTATCCTCCTGACCATAACCCTTCCACTTAACCAAATACTGGAGTCTCCATCTAGCCAGACGGGAATCCAGTATCTTCTCTACCTCATATTCCATGTTACCTTCAACTAATACAGGGTCCGGAGGTGCCACCCCAGGAACAACTGGTTCAACAAACCTCTTCAACAAGGACTTATGAAACACATTATGAATTTTAAATGTGACAGGAAGAGCCAAACGAAAAGAGACCGGATTAAGAATCTCCAAAATCTTGTAAGGTCCAATAAATCTAGGCTTAAACTTAGGAGAAGCCACCGTCATAGCGATATATTTTGAAGATAACCAAACCATATCACCAACCTTAAACTGGGGACCAATGGTCCTATGTCGGTTGGAAAACCGCTGGGCCTTTTCCTGGGAGAGAGATAACTTATCCACCACTTGGTCCCAGAACTGGTGCATTCTCTCCACCACAGTGTCAACACCTGGGCAGGCAGAAGGCTCCACCTGCCCTGAAGAAAATCGAGGTTGAAACCCAAAGTTACAAAAAAAAGGTGACATCAAAGTGGCAGAACTAGCTCTATTATTTAAAGCAAATTCGGCCAAGGGCAAAAATGAAACCCAATCATCCTGATCAGCGGAAATAAAACATCTCAAATACGACTCCAAGGTCTGGTTTGTTCTCTCCGTCTGCCCATTGGTCTGAGGGTGAAAAGCAGAGGAGAAGGACAACTGAATTCCCAGCTTGGAAGAGAAAGTCCTCCAAAATCTAGACACAAACTGAACTCCTCTGTCAGATACAATGTTCTCAGGAATCCCGTGCAAGCGAACCACCTGTTGCAAAAACAGGGGCACCAACTCAGAGGAAGATGGCAACTTAGGGAGTGGTACAAGATGAACCATCTTAGAGAACCTATCATAAATCACCCAAATAACAGTCATTCTCTGAGAGACAGGCATATCAGAGATGAAATCCATTGAAATATGGGTCCATGGCCTCCTGGGGACCGGCAAAGGCATCAACAACCCACTAGAGCGAGAACAAGGTTTAGACCGGGAGCAAGTCCCACTGGACTGCACAAAATTCCTGACATCACGAGATAAGGCGGGCCACCAAAAAGACCGACTCACCAGATCTCTAGTACCAAAAATACCTGGATGACCAGCCAAAGCAGAGCAATGAACTTCAGACATCACTCTCTTCTTCCACTGGTCAGGAACATACAACTTTCCACTGGGACAACACTCAGGTTTGTCCTCCTGGAACTCTTCCAGAGCACGTCTCAAATCTGGCGAGATGGCAGAAAGAACTACCCCTTCGCCTAAGATGGTAGCTGGCTTGGTCACCACAGGAGAATCAGCAAAGAAGCTCCTAGAGAGGGCGTCTGCCTTGACATTCTTAGTGCCAGGAAGAAAAGAGACCACAAAATCAAAACATGTAAAAAACAAGGCCCACCTAGCCTGTCTAGGGTTCAAGCATTTGGCCGACTCCAGTAAATCAAATTCTTGTGGTCAATGAGGACCACGACTTGATGTTTAGCTCCCTCCAACCAATGTCTCCACTCCTCAAATGCTCATTTCATGGCTAACAGTTCCCGATTCCCCACATCATAGTTACATTCAGATGGAGAGAACTTTCGGGAAAAAAAAAGCACAGGGATTAATTTTAGATGTTACAGGATCCTTTTGGGACAAAACAGCTCCTGCACCAATCTCAGAAGCGTCCACCTCTACCTGGAACAGGAGTGAGACATCAGGTTGCCGCAAAACTGGGGCAGAAATGAACCTTCGCTTCAGCTCCTGAAAGGAAGAAACAGCCTCCGGAGACCAATTCAACACATCAGCACCCTTCTTAGTCAGATCAGTCAATGGCTTGGCAATACTAGAAAATTTTGCTATAAATTTCCGATAAAAATTAGCAAAACCCAAAAACTTCTGGAGGGCCTTCAAAGAAGTGGGCTGAACCCAATCATAAATGGCCTGTACATTGGCCGGGTCCATTTCAATAGTTGACGGAGACAAAATGAATCCCAAAAATGAAATCCTCTGTACCCCAAAAAGGCATTTCGATCCTTTGACATACAGGGAATTCTCCCTCAAGATCCGGAACACAGTCCGAACATGTTCCACATGAAAATCCCAATCCTTGGAGAAGATCAAAATATCATCCAGATAGATAATCAAAAATTTATCCACAAAGTCTCTGAAAATGTCGTTCATGAAGCACTGGAAGACAGAAGGGGCATTAGTGAGCCCAAAAGGCATCACCAGGTACTCAAAATGTCCCTCCGGAGTATTAAACGCCGTCTTCCATTCATCCCCATGCTTAATGCGGATAAGATTATACGCCCCCTGAGGTCAAGCTTGGAAACCAGCAAGCACCTTTAACTCTGAAGAATAGATCTGAAATCAGGGGTAACGGATACTGATATTTAATAGTAATTTTGTTGAGGGCACGATAATCAATACACGGCCTTAATGAACCATCCTTTTTGGCCACGAAAAAAAAACGGCACCTAAGGGTGAAGAGGATGGTCTAATATGACCCTTCTCCAACGCCTCCTTAATATAGGATCGCATAGCCTCGTGCTTGGGTACAGATAAATTGAAGAGCCGACCCTTAGGAAATTTACACCCAGGGCTCAGTTCAATTGCACAGTCATAACTCCTATGAGGAGGCAAAGACGCAGACTCATTCTCACTAAATACATCATAAAAGTCCGCCAAATAGTCAGGAACATCACGCGACTGAGGAGAGGTGGAAAAAACCGGAGCCTCACTAAGGGCACACCGACAACCCCAACTCACCACAGACACAGATTTCCAATCCAAAACTGGATTATGAATTTGCAACCAGGGAAACCCCAGAACAATGGTATCATGCAAATTATGCAACACCAAAAATCTGCAATTTTCTTGATGGTCTGGGGCGACCCGCATTACCACCTAGGTCCAAAACTGAGGTTTATTTTTCGCCAAAGGAGTAGCATCAATCCCCCTCAAAGGGATAGGCGTCCGCAGAGGTGTCATCGGAAATCCACAACGTTTAGCAAAATCCAAGTCCATTAAGTTCAGGGCTGCTCCCGAATCCACAAAAGCCTTGGCGGAAAATGTGGACAGGGAGCAGATCAGAGTAATTGCCAGAAGAAACTTAGGTTGAACACCACCCACAGAAAACGTGTGTGCAAAACGTTTCTCTCGTTTATGGCAGACAGAAATAATATGCGAGGCATCTCCACAAAAAAAAACACAGTCTATTACGCCTTCTGAACTCCTGACGTTGCTCCCTGGACAAAACTATCACATTGCATAGGTTCAGACACTTGTTCAACAGGTGGCAACACCTCTCGTGCAGTCCTGTGTTCACGTAAACGCCGATCAACCTGAATGGCTAATGACATAGAATCGTCAAGACCAGAGGGAACAGGAAATCCCAGCATAATATCTTTTATGGCTTCTGACAATCCCTTCCGAAAGAGAGCTGCCAAGGCATTATCATTCCAGGTAGTAAGGGTCTTTTCAGCCTGATCAATAGCATTAGGCTCGTCATACAACAACCCCAAAACTTGAAAAAATGCGTTCACATTAGTCAGAATAGGATCATCTGGTTTCAAAGAAAATGCCCAATCCTGGGGATCGCCACGCAGCAAAGAGATGACAATTTTAACCTGCTGCGCGGAGCTCCCTGATGAGTTAGGCTTCAAGGCAAAAAATAATTTACAATTATTTTTGAAGTTCAAAAATTTAGACCGATCCCCAAAAAACACATCAGGAGTAGGGATCTTGGGTTCAGCAGCATGTGAATGAGCAAGGTAGGCGTAAATTCCCCGCACTTCCGCAGCGAGCTGCTCCACACGATCAGACAACTGCTTTATCTCCATTGAGAGAAAAAAAAAATTCCCCTTACGGCCTCAGAGATATAGAGGAAAAAATATACACACCTTTTTTATTTTTTTTTTTACAATTTTTTCCTGCTATTGAGTACCCTAGGATCTGCGGTATGGCGGGTGATTCTGTTATGAATGAGTCACCGTAGGAGGCAAAAACAGAAATACTAGCTAAGTCCAGAAAACCAGAGAAGTTGGCAGCTATCGGATTGCAGACCCCTGAACCTAACAACAACAACAACAACTAGCAGTAGCCGTGGGGGGTTCCTACGGTGCCCTAGACCCATCGATCACAGCCGGAGAACTACATAGCCTAAAGACAGAAAGGGAAATCTAAACTGCCCCAGAGCAAACCCCAAAGCAATAGGCAGCCCTCAACATATAATGACGGTGAAGCAAGATGAAAAAACACTCACACAGATAGAAAGATAGGCTGAGCAAATGATGGGGCCCAAGCTAACTAAATAGGACAGAATAGAAAAGCTGCTGTCTGCAATCTGCCAAAACCCTCTCAAAAACAAGAGCCAACAGACTGATAGGGAAAAAAGCCCTGAAGACGCTAGGCTTCAAAAAGACTATATCAGTACTCAGGTATTTTCTGAAGACAGAGCAAAAAGGAATTCAGCTCACCCAGCAGGGGAAGGCAGAAATCCAGAAAAACAAGGCAAAACAAAACCAAAACACAAATGCAAAAAACAGAGAAGAAAACTTAGCTTTTGAGGGGCAGGAATCAGACTGGTCTCCTAGAATCCCTCAGAGAAATCACCTGCAAGGCAGAAGGGTGTCGGCTGCCTTATATCCAGTCAGCAACTCCAGTCACCCAGTCATCATCATTCTGCTCAGGTGCTTTGTAATCAGCCTCACTACCTTCCTTCACCAGAAGAGGGAGTTTATCAGACCTCAATGGTGAAAGGGAAAATGAACTCACAACAGTTTTCATCTTGTTTCACCGACAATACATGTTGGGGGCTGTCTATTGCTTTGGGGTCTGCTCTGGGGCAGTTTAGATTTTCCCTTTCTTTCTTTAGGCTTCTTTAGTTCTCCGGCCATGACGAGGCGTCTAGGACCACCGAAGGCACGCTACACGGCTACTGCTAGTTGTTGTGGATAGGATCAAGGGTCTGCAATCCGCTAGTTACCAACCTCTCCGGTTTTCTGGGCTTAGCTTGCTTTTTGCTTTTTCCTCCTCGGTGACTCATTCATAACACTCCCCAGTCCTCTATACGCCTCTTTTACACCATCCAGAATCAGCCTGTTAATTTGAGGTGTAATATTCCCAGGGCCTGACAGAATCCAACTGTGTCCTGAAGTCTGAAGAGAGATTCCATTTCTCCCCAGTGCTCTATACACCTCTTTTACACCATCCAGAGTCAGCCTGTTAATTTGAGGTGTAATATACCCAGGGCCTGACAGAATCCAACTGTGTCCTGAAGTCTGTAGAGAGATTCCATTTCTCCCCAGTCCTCTGTATACATCTCTTTTACACCATCCAGAATCAGCCTGTTAATTTGAGGTGTAATATACCCAGGGCCTGACAAAATCCAACTGTGTCCTGAAGTCTGTAGAGAGATTCCATTTCTCCCCAGTCATCTGTATACACCTCTTTTACACCATCCAGAATCAGCCTGTTAATTTGAGGTGTAATATACCCAGGGCCTGACAAAATCCAACTGTGTCCTGAAGTCTGTAGAGAGATTACATTTCTCCCCAGTCCTCTATACACCTTTTTTACACCATCCAGAATCAGCCTGTTACTTTGAGGTGTAAAATACACAGGGCCTGACAGAATCCAACTGTGTCCTGAAGTCTGTAGAGAGATTCCATTTCTCCCCAGTCCTCTATACACCTTTTTTACACCATCCAGAATCAGCCTGTTACTTTGAGGTGTAAAATACACAGGGCCTGACAGAATCCAACTGTGTCCTGAAGTCTGTAGAGAGATTCCATTTCTCCCCAGTCCTCTATACACCTCTTTTACACCATCCAGAATCAGCCTGCTACTTTGAGGTGTAGTATACACAGGGCCTGACAGAATACAACTGTGTCCTGAAGTCTGTAGAGAGATTCAAATACTCCCCACTACTATATACACCTTGTTCCTTGTTTTACAGTACCATATAGTTGGTGGTATTTTGGGTACACTTTCTCCAAAAATGAGGAAGAGTGGTGGAAGTGTCCGTGGACGTGGGCGGGGGTTGCCAGCTGGTAATGATGGTGTTGGTGTTGGTGGTGGATCTGCTGGTAGTTGCAAAAGCAAAATAGCACCAAATGCAGGAGGTGTTGAGCATGCGTCATCGTCTGGCTCCACAAGGCCTCGAAGGCTCCCTTTTCTGGGAGTAGGTAAACCGCTTTAAAGCCAAAGCTTCAGGAACAAGTTTTGGCTTACATTGCTGACAGCCTCCAGCTCTATCGCCTCCTCTTCTGAAGTTTTAAAAAAATAAAAGCACGGAGTCGTCATTGGAGGTGTCACGTCGCCGTCAGACTCGGGGCCCGCTGTTCCGCCCTCAGCCACTAGGAGGCGACGGACTGTCACGCCGCCCTCGGGCTCGGGGCCTGCTGTCCAGGCCTCGGCCACCAGGAGACGCCGGACTGACATGTCGTCGTCGATCTCGGGGCCTGCTGTTCTGCCCTCAACAACTAGGAGGCGCCGTGGCTCGCGCCCGAGTGAGGGCGGCAACAATGAAAGGGCTTCTGCGCAGGCGTCTACTGGATGCAGACTCCACTCCTCTGTCAGTCATGAAGGGGCTGGTGCATCATCATCAGGTCTGGTCCTGGGGGCGGTCCTGATGACATCACCAGCCCGGGAGCCTGTGAGGGACGACCTGATCCCTCAAATACCTTGGGACTGGGCTTGCAAGCCGCCGGATATATTCTTGGTTCCCCTACGTGTTACTTGTGATTGCCTATCGTTAACTCCGACCCCAGCCTGAACTTCTGACTACTCTGTTGCCTGCCGTTTTTGTACCTTGCATTTCTCCTGATTACTGACGCTGACCTTGGCCTGGATTCCTGACCCCCTCTACTGCCTGACGATTTTGTACCTCCACTACTCTCCCGGTTTTTGACCTCTGCCTGGACTCTCGACTCTGCCTCTGCCTGCCGTTTCTGTACCTCCACTGCTCGCCTGGTTTCCGACTCCATTTTTGGCTCCCTTCCTGCTGTTCTATTGCGACCGTTCTGCTCTGGCACTCTGCTCCTGTTCAGACAGCGCTTCCTGGGCTCTGCAGTAAATCCAGATCCCTGTATAGGGGTAAAGGGTGTCGGTGCTACTCGGGGCGCTGTCTGTCTGCAGCCCAGACCTGCAGACGGACGCAACATTATATCCGGCCCAAATAAAACTGTCTCTTGTGTGTGTATATATATATATCACACCTATATGAAGACAGTTTCTCTGAATTTTTTTTTCCTTTCCTCTCTTGCCTGAGCTGATTGTTGGACTAAAACACCAGTTACTAAGCCTCAGTATACAGCCTGGAGGATCAGTCTCACCTTCCTGCTCGAGCATGCTGCAGTTAGGAGACTCCAGGGACAAAGCTGAACGTCAGAGATCCGTACCCCGGGAACATCAGCCTCTGAGCAGCTCTGGCTATGGTTGCGCAGAGGCTCAGGTATTGCCTGCAGATGCGGCCAAAGTTTTACTACCTATTTCATTGTATTTTGGTCAGGATTCTTTGTGTTTAAAAGCCTATGTCGATAGCGGGTCTGAAGGGAATTTTATGGACTCTTTTGCTGCTAAAAAACTTGGTGTCCCACTACTGAAACTTAATATTCCAATTAAAACCACGGCTATTAATGGCACATCCATTATTCAGGAGGGGGTTAAATTTGTTACTACTAAGATAACTATGTCAGTAGGAGCACTACATACTGAGCTTATTTCCTTTTTTGTGTTGGACAATCTATCTTCTGCAGTCATTTTGGGAATGCCGTGGCTACGTCAACATAACCCTGTCATTGACTGGCACCTGGGTGATGTGGTGCGCTGGAGTTCGCAATGCCAGGATAATTGCATGTCTGTAGCAGTAAATCAAACCAAGCTAAAAAAACACCCCTTCATACCGTTTGCTCTCAGGGATTATGGAGATGTTTTTTCCGTTATAGAGTCTGAGAAACTACCGCCCAACAGAGAGTATGATTGTCCTATAAACCTAATTCCAGATGCCCGTCTTCCAAAAGGGAGAATATTTAATCTCTCTGGTCCAGAGCGTCAGGCCATGAATGAGTACATAGTGGATAGTTTAAGAAAGGGGTTCATTAGACCATCTATTTCACCAGTTGGAGCTGGGTTCTTCTTTGTAGAGAAGAAAGATGGTGGTCTCAGACCCTGCATTGACTACCGGAAATTAAACGCAATCACTATAAAGAACCATTACCCGCTTCCACTCATCCCTGATCTTTTTAATCAGCTAATTGGAGCCCATTGGTTTACTAAACTTGACCTCCGGGGGGCATACAATCTAATCCGCATAAGAGACGGCGATGAGTGGAAGACAGCGTTTAATACACCTCTTGGTCACTTTGAGTACCTAGTAATGCCTTTCGGACTCAGCAATGCTCCTGCAGTGTTTCAGCACTTTGTTAACGATATTTTCAGGGACATCTGTGGTGCGTATGTCGTTGTGTACTTGGATGACATTTTGATTTACTCCACTGACCCTTTGACACATGCTCAACACGTCCGTTCAGTACTTCAGAGACTGCGGGAGAACTCCTTGTTTGCTAAGTTGGAGAAATGTGTCTTTTTCGCTGAGGAGGTACAATTTTTGGGGTACATGGTCTCAGGCAGGGGGTTCCGCATGGATCCTGCCAAGATCCAACCTATTAAGGCGTGGGTGCAACCCAAATCGCTGAAAGCACTGCAGCGATTTTTGGGATTTGACAATTACTACCGTAAGTTTATCAGGAGTTTTTCTGAGATTGCCAAGCCACTCACGGATCTAACCCGGAAAGGGGCGGACGTGGCCAACTGGAATCCTGAGGCAATTCAGGCGTTTTCTACGTTAAAAGAATGCTTTGTGGCCAACCCGGTTTTAGTACAACCTGACTTAGACCGCCCATTTATTGTGGAGGTGGATGCCTCCGAAGTCGGAGTGGGAGCAGTGCTATCGCAAGGCACTGCAGCCCTCACTCAGCTGCGCCCATGTGCTTTTTTTTCCCGAAAGTTCTCTGCCACAGAGAAGAACTATGATATTGGGAATCGGGAATTACTAGCAATCAAATGGGCCTTCGAGGAATGGCGTCACTTTCTCGAAGGCGCCAAACACAAGGTCACCGTCATTACAGACCACAAAAACCTGACCTACCTGGAGTCAGCTAAAAGACTGAATTCCAGGCAGGCCAGGTGGGCCTTGTTCTTTTCAAGGTTCGATTTTTTAATCACCTTTCGCCCTGGCACGAAAAATGTGAGGGCCGATGCCCTCTCTCGCAGTTTTTGCCCCACACAAGCCGAAGACTGTGAACCCGTTCCGATATTAGCCAATGGGATCGTCGTGTCGGCAGTTTCCTTGGACCTTCTGGAGGAGATCCGTAGGTCTCCGGAACGAGCTCCTGACACTACACCCCCCCAAAAATTGTTTGTTCCGAATTCCTTTCGCCTTCAAGTTCTTAAAGAGTCACATGACTCTGTTCTGGCAGGTCATCCTGGGCTCAATAATACCACCAGGTTGGTAACTAGGAACTTTTGGTGGCCAACGGTGGTCAAGGACTGTAAGAACTATGTTTCAGCATGTGAAGTCTGTGCCCGCGCCAAATTCACCCATAATCGCCCTGCTGGCTGGCTTCAGTCCTTGCCCACCCCTGAGAGTCCATGGACCCACATCTCTATGGACTTCATCACAGACCTGCCGACCTCAGATGGGAAAACATGTATCTGGGTGGTGGTAGACAGGTTCAGCAAACAGTGCCTTTTTATTCCCCTGTCTGGCTTACCTAACTCCGAAACCTTGAGCAAATTGTTCCTTGTGCACATTGTACGTCTTCATGGTGTTCCGTCAAATATTGTGTCCGACAGAGGTACCCAGTTCGTCTCAAAATTCTGGAGGGCGTTCTGTAAACGCATCGGTGTTGAGTTATCCTTCTCCTCGGCCTACCACCCCGAAACCAATGGGCAAACCGAACGTGCTAATCAAGCTCTGGAGCAATACCTCCGTTGTTACGTGTCAGGACACCAGTCCGATTGGGTAGAACATCTGCCATTAGCTGAGTTTGCCTTAAATAATCGCTACCAGGACTCCATTAAAACTACCCCTTTTTTTTGTAACCTTAGATTGCATCCGCGCTTTGGGTCGTTCTCGGCTAGGATGTCGGAGCTCCCTGGGGTAGAGAAAAACATACATCGCTTGAAAACAATATGGTCTGAAGTAAATACGAATTTGAAAGGGGCTCAAGTTAGACAGGCTTCAGCTGCAAACAAACGACGGTCCAAGGGGCCACACTTGGGGGTTGGGGACAAGGTTTGGCTTTCGACTAAAAACATCAAACTAAAAGTACCGTCTGCCAAACTGGGTCCCAGATTTATCGGCCCATATGAAATTATAGAAGTGGTTAACCCGGTAGCCTTCCGTTTGAAACTTCCGCAGTCATTTAAATTACCTAACGTGTTCCACAAGTCTCTCCTCAAACTGTATCGCTCCCCAATTCACCCTGTCCAGTCCCCTCCTCCTCCTGTTTCGATCGGAGGGTCCTTGGAGTATGAAGTCCAGGGTATCCTTGACTCCCGCCTTGTGAGAGACTCCATACAGTATCTTATACACTGGAAGGGCTACGGCCCGGAGGAGAGGTCCTGGGTCCCCGCAAGGAACATCCATGCCAAGGCATTAATTAGGAGATTTCATCTCCTTCACCCTGACAAACCGGGTTTTGAGGGTCCGGAGGCCCCTCCTGGAGAGGGGGGTACTGTCACGTCGCCGTCAGACTCGGGGCCCGCTGTTCCGCCCTCAGCCACTAGGAGGCGACGGACTGTCACGCCGCCCTCGGGCTCGGGGCCTGCTGTCCAGGCCTCGGCCACCAGGAGATGCCGGACTGACATGTCGTCGTTGATCTCGGGGCCTGCTGTTCCGCCCTCAACAACTAGGAGGCGCCGTGGCTCGCGCCCGAGTGAGGGCGGCAACAATGAAAGGGCTTCTGCGCAGGCGTCTACTGGACGCAGACTCCGCTCCTCTGTCAGTCATGAAGGGGCTGGTGCATCATCATCAGGTCTGGTCCTGGGGCGGTCCTGATGACATCACCAGCCCGGGAGCCTGTGAGGGATGACCTGATCCCTCAAATACCTTGGGACTGGGCTTGCAAGCCGCCGGATATATTCTTGGTTCCCCTACGTGTTACTTGTGATTGCCTATCGTTAACTCCGACCTCAGCCTGAACTTCTGACTACTCTGTTGCCTGCCGTTTTTGTACCTTGCATTTCTCCTGATTACTGACGCTGACCTTGGCCTGGATTCCTGACCCCCTCTACTGCCTGACGATTTTGTACCTCCACTACTCTCCCGGTTTTTGACCTCTGCCTGGACTCTCGACTCTGCCTCTGCCTGCCGTTTCTGTACCTCCACTGCTCGCCTGGTTTCCGACTCTATTTTTGGCTCCCTTCCTGCTGTTCTATTGCGACCGTTCTGCTCTGGCACTCTGCTCCTGTTCAGACAGCGCTTCCTGGGCTCTGCAGTAAATCCAGATCCCTGTATAGGGGTAAAGGGTGTCGGTGCTACTCGGGGCGCTGTCTGTCTGCAGCCCAGACCTGCAGACGGACGCGACAGGAGGCTCATGGTCATGAACCACACCTTTCCTTGTGTCCTTCACCCCAACCAAAATTGAAGGATGCGGCAGGCCACACTACAGACTACTCCATGGAGCTGTTTTCACATACCATGCCTGGGTTATCAAGTCAAATCATGAATTACCCAGGCCAAGATGAATCTGACATGGAGTGTACTGATGCACAGCCACTGCTAGATTTATCTGCTGGTACATTCACTCAGAGCACTACATTGTCCTCGCAGTGTACTGAGCCAGAATCTGACCCTGATGAAACTCAGGTGCACCTTCCCAGCATACTATACCACCAGACACGGTGACACAGAGGAAGGTGCACATGACATTGAAGAGGAGGTGATGGATGACCCAGTTGTTGACCCACATTGGCATCCATTGGGGGAAGAGGGTGCCGCTGCCAATAGCTCAGAAGAGGAGGAGGAGCATCCGCAGCAGACATTGACATTGCAACAGCTGTTATCTGGCAGGACCGGAGCAGTCCAAAAACGGGTTTCAAAAACCAAAAGAGTTGCAGGACAGCTTGGCCAGATGGTCAAAATAGCACAGCGTGCAAGGCCTCAAAATGTCTTCCATAGTAGGAAGAGTGCAGTGTGGCACTTTTTTGAACAAAATCCTAATGATCAGGCAAAGGTTATCTGTAAAAAGTGCGCAAAGACCTTTAGCCAAGGGAAAAATCTTAGAAATTTGAATACCAGTTGCATGTTTAGACATTTAACCACCATGCACTTGCAAGCGTGGACGGACTACCAAACCTCACATACCACATGTTCGACTTTTCACAATAATCGGACGATTTCGTTCGACCCGACTTTTGAGAAAGTCAGGTTTCATGAAACCCGACTCGACCCGAAAAAAGGCAAAGTCGCTCCTCTCTACTTGCGAAGACACCTCAACATTTGCTGCTGGTGGTGTGCTAACCATTGGGCTTACAGTGGGGGAAGCGATGTAGCTATGCAGACTACCTTCATTCGGAGCAGGTGCACATGTGGTACGTGAGGTTTGGTAGTCCGTCCACGCTTGCAAGTGCATGGTGGTTAAATGTCTAAGCATGCAACTGGTATTCAAATTTCTCAGATTTTTCCCTCGGCTAAAAGTCTTTGCGCACTTCTTACAGATAACCTTTGCCTGATCATTAGGATTTTGTTCAAAAAAGTGCCACACTACACTCTTCCTACTATGGAAGACATTTTGAGGTCTTGCACACTGTGCTAATTTGACCATCTGGCCAAGCTGTCCTGCAACTCTTTGGGTTTTTGTAAACCGTTTTTGGACTGCTACGGGCCTGCCAAATAACAGCTGGTGCGATGTTGATGCCTGCTGCGGATCCTCCTCCTCTTCTGAGCTATTGGCAGCTGCACCCTCTTCCCCCAATGGATGCCCATCTGGGTTAGCAACTGGGGCATCCATCACCTCCTCTTCAATTTCATGTGCACCTTCCTCTGTGTCACCGGGTAAGGTGGTACAGTATGTGGGAAGAGGCACCTGAGTTTCATCAGAGTCAGATTCTGGCTCAGTACACTGCGAGAACAATGTAGTGCTCTGAGTGAATGTACCAGCAGAAAAATCTAGCAGTGGCTGTGTATCAGTGCACTCCATGTCCGATTCATCTTGGACTGGGGAATTCATGATTTGACTTTATAACCCAGGCATGGTATGTGAAAAGAGCTCCATGGAGTAATCTGTAGTGTGGCCTGCCGCATCCTTCACTTTTGGTAGGGGTGAAGGACACAAGGAAAGGTGTTGTTCCTGACCAGGAGCCTCCACTGATGACTCAGTGCTTTTATTTTCTGAAACTTCAGAAGAGGAGGCGATAGAGCTGGAGGCTGTGTCAGCAATGTAAGCCAAAACTTGTTCCTGAAGCTCCGGCTTTAAAAGCGGTTTACCTACTCCCAGAAAAGGGAGCCTTCGAGGCCTTGTGGAGCCAGCCGATGACGCAGGCTCAACACCTCCTGCCTTAGGTGCTATTGTGATTTTGCCACAACCAGCAGATACACCACCATCACCATCAGTACCAGCTGGCAACCCCCGCCCACTTCCTCGGCCTCTTCCACCATACTTCCTCATTTTTGGAAAAATGTTCCCAAAATAGCACCAGCTATATGGTACTGTAAAACAAGGTACAAGGTGTATATAGTATTGTGGAAAATTGGAATCTCCCTACAGATTTTAGGAGGCTGAACTATTATCTCAGGCCCACTATAGATTACATCTCAATTGAACAGGCTGAAATAGGCAGGTGTATGACCATGCACAAAGTGTGTATATAGTATTGGGGAGAATTGGAAGCTCCCTAGAGATTTTAGGAGGCTGAACTATTATCTCACGCCCACTATAGATTACACCTCAATTGAACAGGCTGAAATAGGCAGGTGTATGACCATGCACAAGGTGTGTATATAGTATTGGGGAGAATTGGAAGCTCCCTAGAAATTTTAGGAGGCTGACAATGATGCTCTCAGTCCAAGTATGGCAGCAGGCAGCCTTATAAGCAGGACTGCTGCACACAAAAGTATGGAAAAATGAACGTTTGGTAACTGTGCAGAAAAGAGGAAGAAAAGTATTTTTGCTTTTAAAAAAGCAGTTTGCACAGCAGTGTGCAAACAGCAATGCAGCTATCAGGGAGCCTTATAAGGCAGCCTAATAACCAACAGAGCTGATGCACAAAAAATATAGCCTCCCCTGTCACTGCACACAAACTGTTGTGTTGTGCAGTGGAAATCGCTAACAGCAGAAGCAGTTTTTTGTTCTTCTTCCCTGCCTAACGCTCTCCCTTATTTAGAATCAGCAGCAGCAACCTCTCCCTATGCTAATATCGGCAGAAGTAAGATGGCGGTCGGCGTGCACGCCCTTTTATAACCCCTGTGACGCAACACAAAGCAAGCCAATCACTTGCATGCCCTTCTCAAAGATGGTTGTGACCGATGCCCATGTAATGACATGACATGCGCGTTGCCCATGTCATCGCGTTGCCCACAGTGTGCGTCCTCCATCATTGGCTGAAAAAGGGCGATGGAAGCATAATTTGAAACACGACTTTGGTGCTCTGGTCGCCGACCTCGTGGCCGACCTCACGCTATGGTTGGGTTTCATTTCATGAAACCCGACTTTAGCGAAAGTCGGCGACATATGAATTTGACCGACCCGTTTCACTCAACTCTAGTTGCAGGTACATATTGAATGTATGAAACCCGCCTGAGTCGCCAAGATACTCAGTGTGGGGAGGGGTCACAAGGTGACCAGAAAAGCTTAAAAGGAAAAAGAGCAATGATGTAGAAAAATTGACAATCTTTTTTGTTAAAATAATTACACTCAAAAGTATTACTAAAAAGATGCCTCAACATGTGAAATGCTCAATGGATATAGGTACTATATATATAATTGCCTTAAATTATCTGTCATCCACTTCCGTCTGGAAATCTCCAAATCCCACAATCCACAGTGCCGCACCGGAAGTTCGCCGACGACCGCCATTTTGGAACACCCAAGTGAAGCCGCTCAGATCCAAGATGCAGCAGCGATCTCGAACGCCGCTGCGATCTCGAACGCCGTTGGGATCCCAGCTGCCGCTTGGATCCAGGCCACCGCTGCGATCCCAACCGCCACTGGGATCCCAGCTGCTGCTCAGATCCAGGCTGCCGCTGCGATCCCTACCTCCGCTGGGATCCCTACTGCCGCTGGGATCCCTGCTGCCGCTTGGATCCCAGCCGCTGCTCGGATCCCAGCCGCCACTCGGATCCAGGCCGCCGCTGCGATCACGAGGGTGTGAAAGGGGTGTAACGAGGGGGTATAATGAGAGGGGTGTAATGAAGGGGGTATAATGAGAGGGTGTAATGAGGTGGTGTAATGAAAGGGTGTAATGAGGGGGAGTAATGAGAGGGATGCCGCTGCCAGACCCCCGCCAGGAGCCACCGCCTGACTACACGCGCCGTATCCTGCCGCTGCCTGCCCACCTACCTCCGTGCAGTCACAACCGGCAGGAAAGACCGCGGCTTGAGGCCTGTGCTGGAGATTGGGTGTGGCCACCCTCTGGTGGCGCCGCACACCAGCTCCAGCACAGGCCGCAAAACACCACCTTTTCTGCAGGTTGTGACTGCACGGAAGTGGGTGGGCCGCCACCCCCAGCGCCACAAAGCTGCCCCCATCGTGATGTTACTGCCCTCCCGATGCGATAGCATTGGGCACACATATAGTACAGAATAATGCTAATAAAATTGATGGGCTAAATGCAGATTCATTCTACTGAGATATAGTGCTCAATTCAGCATAAATATTCATACCAATGAGGGAGCCAAGCCCTGGGTTAGTATATAGTAACAAATGAGCTGAATAATAAAAATAATAATATTGCAGTCAATTTTGCCAGAGGGTAAGTATAAACATGGGTGAAAAAGCCCTATGAAAGCAGCCTACCTTGTAGGAAGCATGGTCTGTGCCGTATCACATCGCTAGTCACTGATGCTGCACAGACTCACAGTCTGACCTGCTATGAACTCAGCAGCGTGGGAAAATGAACTGTCACTTACCGACGCTCAAGAGTTCACCTCGGGTCAGGCTGGGAGGCTGCACTGACGTCACTGATGCTTCCGCTGGCAGCTTCTCATTCATTCATCAGTGGTTTACAGCCGGGGTGATAGCATTAGCACCACTCCCGGTTGTAAACTATTTAACCCCCAGATATGGATTACGCCATGGGACTGTTCGCTGGATAAGTACAGTTGTGGCCAAAAGTATTGACACACCTGCAATTCTGTCGATATAATACTCAGTTTCTACCTGAAAATGATTGCAAACACAAATTCTTTGGTATTATCTTCATTTAATTTGTCTTACTGTATAATGTTTTTCAGATCATTTGGTATTAAAACTATGTTTACAGTTGTGTTTTACAATGCCATTTTAGCTTGAGCTTTTACATAGAGAGAGAACTGCTGTATGTAAAAGCTCATGTTAAAATCGTTTTGCATACGGATGCCATACGAATGTTACACTGTTACTAGATGAGAGGAAATCGCATCCTTGCATTGCAAACGGATTACATACGGATCACTGTTCAGAGAACATTTGTGCGATTCTCGTCCTTCAAAACCGGACCGATTTTTTAATACGGTAAGTGTGACTCAAGCCTAGGCTACATGCACACATTCATTATTTGATGACTTTTTTACCCCAGTATTTGTAAGCCAAAACCAGAAGTGGAATGGTCAGAGGAAAAGCATAATAGAAACATTTGCACCCCTTCTGCATTTATCACCCATTCCTGAACCAAATCTTATTTAATGAAGGAAAGTATAAAAAAACATGCTGTGAGGTTCACAATCCTCTTGCAATAGGACAAGCTGGATGGCAAAACAAGTGCTAGTAATATTCCAAAAGTAATAGGAATGAAAAAATAACTTTTATCCATGCTAAAGAAGTTGAAAAGAAAAGTCTTGAGTGAGGAAAATAAGGGCTCAGTTCTGTCTTTACTAGCAGAGGAATATAGTGAGCATCATGTTGCCTCCATCCTTAAAATTTCTAAGACGGCAGTTCATTACAACAAGGTCAATCAGCACACATTGGGGACAACAAAGCTACAGACCGGTAGAGGGCAAAAACGACTCTCCACTGACCGGGATGACCATCATCTTATTCAAATGTCACTCAGCAACCACAAGATGACATCATGTGACCTACAAAAGGAATGGCAAATGGCAGATGGGGTGAACTGCATGGCAAGAACAGTTCGTAACAGGCTCCTAGAAGCAGGGCTCAAGTCATGTAAAGGTAGAAATAGCCTTTCATCAATGAGAAGCAAAGGAGAGTCTGGCTGAAGATTGCCAAAGACCATAAGGATTGGACCATAGAGGACTGGAGTAAGGTAATCTTCTCTGATGAGCCTAATTTTCAGCTTTGCCCAACACCTGGTCATTTAATGGTTAGACGGAGACCTGGAGAGGCGTACAAGCCACAGTGTCTTGCACCCACTGTGAAATTTGGTGGAGGATCGGTAATGATCTGGGATGCTTCAGCAAGGCTAAAATTGGGCAGGTTAATCTTCGTGAAGGATGTATGAATCAAGCCGCATACAAGGTTATTCTGGAAAAACAGTTGATTCCTTCTGCTCAGGCAATGTTCCTCAACTCTGAGGACTGTTTTTTCCAGCAGGACAATGCGCCATTCCACACAGCTAGGTCAATCAATGTGTGGATGAAGGACTACCACATCAAATCCCTGTCATGGCCAGCCTGATGTACACTGAGTCTAAGAACACATCCAGTTATTCGAAACGCATCCAGTCATCCATTAGCAACCTTTCCTCCGGGTTTCCCGGTCGGGTATGCTCAATTTTATTTAGATTTGGAATAAAAGCTTTGCATTTTATCATATCTTCTGAGCTGGATCTTTCTTCACAAGAATTCACGCTGTGCACGTCTGACAGGAACGTGATCCATGCTTGAAGATTTAGAGACATTCAAAGGGTGAGCTGAATTAATCCTTTTCTAAGGACATCAATACCACCTGGCCGGATTGGGGGGTTGGCGGTGGTCCTATGGGCCCTAACAGGGCAATCCATTTCCCAGGGGCAGCACCCGTGCGTGCTGCTCCAGTGCCGTTGTCATCCGCTGCAGGTTCCGGAGCTGGGGGGGACCGATGGCGTGGGTACCCAGGACCCGGCGGCCTTCTCCAAAACAGTCTGCTTCCACCTGATGATGGCAGCCAATTGCGTTCATAGAAACTGGTGTGTCAGCTCCTCCACCTCTCCTTCCAGGAGCGTCAGGTCAGTGCCAGATGGACGGTTGAAGCCTCGATCTTCTGGGCCAGGGGAGACTTCTGTTTCTGCCCATCTCCCTAGAGGCCTCCATCCTCCACTCGCCATGATGTCCTCCTGGTGCTCTGCCTTCTCTTCCGCTCTGTTTCCCACCGCTGGGCCTTTGCCTGCACTCGTCCGGGGGTGGTGTCTTTTTCCTTTGCTGCCATACCAAGCCAGGAGGCGGACCCCTCTGGTTGTTGGCCATGATGCTGTAGCACAGAAGTGCAGGCCGGTAGAGTTTTTCCCAACAAGTTTTTGCACATGTTTTTAGGTAAAAAAAAAAAAAACTAAGTGATCCTGAACGCTGAATGATCCAAAAACTTTCTTTGTATATAGTTTAGCACCTCTTTAGGTGCTTCCTCTTGGTTTTACATGTAACCTTTAGAAGGAAAGGTTTGTTTGTTTTTTAAAATCACATCTGAACAAAAACCCGTTTGGTGTGGCCGAATAGGTGGTCCAAGAAGACCAGCTATACCTTGCAGCCCACCCAAGGCCTACGTTGGAGGTTTGGAGCAAGTCCTCCATATTGCATTTAAGACTTAAGGACATAAGAAGACACCCTGGATTGGGATAGTACTTAAGGACTACCTCGTTTGATAACTGTTTGATTGTGTTTAATAAAGCATTTTACTGCACTTATTGCACTTAATGTACAGAATGTTTCCTATTACGATACCAAATGTATAAGTTGATGATAAAGACTACTGATCTTTTATAAAGAAGAATGTTTGATTAGTATGGTAGAGAACATAGGGCTAAGAGTGGTTTCTACCCATAGTTTTCTGGAAAAAGAATAGTGATAGTAATGTAAAAAAAAAAAATGTAAAGTAGTATAATTTTATAGTGAAGCACAGAATGTTTATTAACAATGGAACTAATGATAATGTTTTTCTTGGAAAGAATAATACATGAAAGCCTAATGTAAATGAGTTATGTAGGGAGTAGTTTTACAATTTATTAAAGTGACTTATGTAACATTAAAGAAGAAGTGCCTCCTACGAAGGGAAGCTGAGTTTGACCATTGTACAATTTGAAATGCATTTCCGAAAATTTAGTATGTTCCTTTTAACATCACTTTGCTCTGTTTCAGCCCTTGGACGTTTCAGCCCTTGGAGCAGATCCTAGAGGCACGCTGACTAATGTTGGGTGGAGGGATCAGGTAGCAGTGGGGTACCAGCCCCCTAGCCTAATGCAGATATTATCTGACTCAGCTAGCAAGCCGGAGGTAGAGGCACCTTTAGGTACCTCAGCCACAAGCCACAGTTATCCTCGCCGGAAAGGCAGCCATAAGCGAGCAAGGGAACGCAGCAAGGACGTTACCAGACAAGGTCCACGGCCACTGGCCTGTCAGGTGTTGGGAAGGAAGAGGAGAGAAATCAACACAGTAAGACGGCCAGGAAAGGCACACACTGAAGGGAGTACTGAAAAGGTGTTCTACATCCACTTGGGAGTTGACTGGGCCCCTCACGTGGAGGACGCAGCACCAAGTGGGCACGTGCATGCAACTGAACTGAGTAAAGCTTTGGAACTGCACCCAGCTGTGTCCTCTTAATTCTTTCTGCAACACCTGCTCAGCACTGCTACATCTATCATCATCAAACACCAAATCTTTACTACGACAACTTCCATGGGACTAAAGCTCTGCCTGTGGAGAGCTATACCAACTTTGCTGCATCTCACCATCAGTCCCAGAGGATCTGCACTGCAGCGCTGGTCACCTCGGACCAGAAACCACAGGTGGCATCACGAACACTTTATAAACTTTATTACAAACTCTTATTCCTTGTAAATATCCCCTTTAATTGGACGCCCAGGGCCACGGACTGGGTCACTGCCACTGTGACACATCCCCTTTAAGAAGCGGCCCGGTACTGAGTATCCCCACTGCCCTGGTGGGTGATCCATATACAGGGGCTGACTGGGCTGATATATACAGGGAATAGCTGGGCTGATGTATATACAGGGCCTGAGGGCTGGCTGGGCTGATGTATATACAGGGACTGGGGGCTGGCTGATGCTGGGCTGATGTATATACAGGTGGTGCTGGGATCAGTGGGCTGGGGCTGGACCTGGTGATGTTGTATATGCAGGTGATGCTGGGCTCAGTGGGCTGGGATTGGTGATGATGTATTTACAGGTGCTGGGCTTAGTGGGCTGGGGCTGGTGATGTATATACAGATGCTGGGCTCAGAGGGCTGGGGCTGGTGATGATGTATATACAGGTGCTGGGCTTAGTGGGCTGGGGCTGGTGATGTATATACAGGTGCTGGGCTTAGTGGTTTGGGGCTGGTGAGGTATATACAGGTGCTGGGCTCAGTGGGCTGGGGCTGGTGATGTATTTACAGGTGCTGGGCTCAGTGGTCTGGGGCTGGTGATGATATATACAGGTGCTGGGCTCAGTGGACTGGGGCTGGTGTTGATGTATATAGTTGCTGGGATTAGTGGGCTGGGGCTGGTGATGATGTATATACAGGTGCTGGGCTCAGTGGTCTGGGGCTGGTGATGATATATACAGGTGCTGGGCTCAGTGGACTGGGGCTGGTGATGTATATAGTTGCTGGGCTCAGTGGGCTTGGGCTGGTGATGATGTATGTACAGGTGCTGGGCTCAGTGGGTTGGGGCTGGTGATGATGTATGTACAGGTGCTGGGCTCAGTGGCCAGGGGCTGGTGATGATGTACTGTATATACAGTTGCTGGGCTTAGTGGGCTGGGGCTAGTGATGTATATACAGGTGCTGGGCTCAGTGGGCTGGGTCTGGTGATGATGTATATACAGGTGCTGGGATCAGTGGGCTGGGGCTGGTGATGATGTATATACAGCTGCTGGGCTCAGTGTGCTGGGGCTGGTGATGATGTATATACAGGTCGTGCTGGGCTTAATGGGCTGGGGCTGGTGATGATGTATATACAGGTTGTGCTGGGCTCAGTGGGCTGGGGCTGGTGATGATGTATATACAGGTGCTGGGCTTAGTGGTCTGGGGCTGGTGATGTATATACATGTGCTGGGCTTAGTGGAATGGGGTTGGTGATGTATATACAGGTGCTGGGCTCAGTAGGCCGGTGATGATATATATACAGGTGCTGGGTTCAGTGGGTTGGGGCTGGTGATGATATATACAGGTGCTGGGCTCAGTGTGCTGGGGCTGGTGATGATGTATATACAGGTGCTGGGCTCAGTGGGCTGGGTCTGGTCATGATTAGTGTTGAGCATTCCGATACCGCAAGTATCGGGTATCGGCCGATATTCACTGTATCGGAATTCCGATACTGAGTTCCGATACTTTTAGCATATCGAATACCGGAATCGGAAGTTCCCATAATGCTATGAGCCAGTTTGATTTGATTCAGCCAATAACAATCCTCAGAAGTGTGGGCACATCCTGTTAGGCATGTAGGCATGTTAACTAATGGCATGGCTGTAATTGGCTGCTGAAATGATGTTATGATGCACTATAAAAGCCGCCGCTGCCGCCATTTCGGGTTCACTCTGCTGTGAATTCAGTTAGGGACAGGCTGCTGTTCAAGACTGTGAGGGACAGTTAGAGATAGCGATTTTCACAATCATATCGTGCTTTACCCATAAGGGGAGAAAAAAAAAAAAGCACCATTGCAAAAAGCGCACACTAAACTCAATGAGATAGAAAATATTTATTGATGCAAAAAGGATATTAAAAACATCATAAAAACATGATAGGCATCCCACAGTAACATAATGGTTGAATACAACATATATAACATATATATCTTAATGTAATAATACACATGCAATCCAACCAATTGAGAACATATCTCAGCAACCACCCTAAAGCTAGGCTCATGGGGACCACAAGGCCCAAATATTATGTAGTGACTGCATGAAATAATTCAATCCACATAATCATACATACTCTCCATTAAAGGCATATAGGCCACAATAGGCCACATGGCAGAATGGCCAGAATCAACCACCCAATATTCCAAATGCCACACCAGACAAATCTCAAGAGCACAATAGGCGGTAAAGCTATAGTAAGATCGACAACAAGTGGGTGCCCAACCCAGGACCGTACCCCACGCGTATCACCACAACCCGTGCGGCTTCGTCAGGGGAAGTGCTATGAGCCAGTTTGATTTGATTCAGCCAATGACAATCCTCAGAAGTGTGGGCACATCCTGTTAGGCATGTAGGCATGTTAACTAATGGCATGGCTGTAATTGGCTGCTGAAATGATGTCATGATGCACTATAAAAGCCGCCGCTGCCGGCATTTCGGGTTCACTCTATGCTGTGAATTCAGTTAGGGACAGGCTGCTGTTCAAGACTGTGAGGGACAGTTAGAGATAGCGATTTTCACAATCATAGCGTGCTTTACCCAGACTACATAATCCACCACTGTAACTTTCTTTTGCCTTGCAGCAGTGTTCACAGCTGTCTGCAAGGTCTGTGTGAGTGCAGCTCGCACTGAGTAGTGTGTCCTGCAGCCACATCTAGTTGTAGGCCGCTCAGTGTGTGTCGCTGCCTCATACATATTTTTCTTTTTTTGCTGCTCATTTTTCATTCTCCTATTAGTGTGCATCCATCCGTATCCATATGTGTTGGTTGCAAACACTATAGGAGTAGACAGTGTAGCCTCTCTGCAGCCTTTCAGTGCTAGTGCCCAGTTTGCTGCACTGTTCATGGCTGTCTGAGAGGTCTCTGTTTGTGAGTGCAGCTCACACTGAGTAGTGTGTCCTGCAGCTATGTCTGGTTGTAGGCCGCTCAGCGTGCGTCACTGCCTCACACATTTTTCTTTTATTGCAGCTCATTTTTTATTCTCCTATTAGTGTGCATCCATCCGTATCCATATACGCTGGTTGCAAACACTATAGGAGTAGACAGCAGAGCCTCTCTGCAGCCTTTCAGTGCTAGTGCCCACTTATCTGCACTGTTCATGGCTGTCTGAGAGGTCACTGTGTGTGAGTGCAGCTCACGCTGTAGTGTGTCCTACAGCTATGTCTGGTTGTAAGCCGCTCAGCATGCGTCATTGCCTCACACATATTTTTCTTTTATAGCAGCTCATTTTTCATTCTCCTATTAGTGTGCATCCATCCCTATCCATCTACATTGGTTGGTTGAAAACACTATATAGGAGTAGATAGAGGAGCCTTTTCTCTGGCTTGTGCCCTTCAGCTGCAGCCAGATTAGTTTTACCCTATTTTTTGGAGCCTCATCTTTTACATTGTAGGTTACCTTCCTGCATTGTAATAGCTTCAAAAAGTTTGTGATACTATCGCTTTCAAATCTTTGGTCACATCCTTTCTGTTTTTTTGAAAAAACAAAATAAAGTTCACCAAACACTCCATTTGGCAGTTGTGTAGGCCACATTAGCTCATATTAAAGTGTAGTCCACACACACTTCATAAAATTAGTGTTTCTTATACCTGTTGCCAGCTGTTCAGGAATAAGTACACTAAGCCCCCCCTTTGTACTTTTCTGCCTATCTTTATCAGTCTACCAAGATGAATAAGGCAGGGAGTAAGGCACGTGGGCGTGGAGTTTCAGCAGGGAGAGGAAGTGGGGATTCTGCAGGGAGAGGACGTGGGGATTCTGTGCCTGCTGCGGGCACCAGTGAGTCAGTATCCCCCAGTTTTACCAGGCAACAGTCCTTTATGCACAGCTTTGTAGGACCTCGCCGTACCCCACTGCTGCGGGAGGAACAAATTGAAGCTGTTGTCGGATGGATGGGAGCTAATGCATCGACTTCAATGACTTCCACGTCCTCTCAGGGCCAGAGCACTGAAGAGCAACCTTCTGTCTCTTCACCACCTGCCAAAGTGCCCAGGCAGTCAGAGAGCCCTGGACAGGAGCCATCACAGTCTCTACTTCTGTTCTCTGAATCTGTTGGCTTGGAAAGAGGGGGCCAGCCAAGCAGCATTCAAGAATGTGAAGAAGAGGGAGTATGCAGTGATGCCCAACTTCTTTGTCCCTCTGAATCTGAAGAGGTGGGTGTGCCAGTGCCTATGGTCAGCACACCTCAGTACGCATCAGATGATGACGAGACTCAGGTGCCACTTTCTGGTGCGTACAGTGCTGACGAGACAACCCAGGAGAAGCAGGTGCTTGAAGAGGGGAGTGTAGATGATGAGGTCCTTGACCCATCATGGCGTGAGGAACAGGAAGGTGGTGGGAGCAGCTCTGAGGAAGAGATTCCCCGAACGGCCAAAACAGGAGGGAGAGGGAGGGGGCAGACTTGGTTGCCTGTAGCCTCCACTTCGGCACCCGTTAGGAGCATTCCTCTTCCAAAAGCCAAAACGGGCGCTCCCAAGACTTGCAGTGCGTGGTCCTTTTTTGACACAGTTGCAGATGACATTTGCTTTGTCAAATGCAAGCTGTGTCATCAGAAAGTCAAAAGAGGGAAAAATGTCAGCAACCTCAATACCACTAATATATGGAAACATGTGCGGACCAAGCACGAGCTGGAGTTACACAGACACACTGAAGACGTAGGCCAGAGTACAGCACCACCTACCACCTCTTCAGCTCGTGTTAGGGCCTCTTCCTCCAGCTCACACACAGCTGGTTCGGCTTCCTCACAGGATCGTCTAGGAAGAACCGGAGACCCAGTGACATTCCACCCACAGCACCACGTTCCCAGTCATCCTCACACTCGCAGGCCACTCTACATCCATCGGTAGCACAGGCATGGGATAAAAGGCAGCCATACTCGGCAAACCATCCCCGAGCACAGGCTCTGAATGCTGGCATTGCCAAACTACTGGCCCTTGAAATGCTCTCATTCAGGCTGGAGGAGACTGACACCTTCCGGACCTTCATGGCATTGGCAGTCCCTGAGCCCCAGTAACACAGGAACAAGTGTGGATTGTGCAGACGCCACTTCTGAGCAGAAACTGTCAGGGTTGGAGGCCAGGGGAAATACTAGAAACAGTGGAGCCAGAGGACTAAGTGGAGCACGGTTACAATCAGTAGTAGTCTACAACCTATATAAAACTTGCTGCAAGTTGGCCTCCGCCTGCTGCATGATTGATCCTGGGCTTCAACACAGCCAGTTGTTGCTCGGAAGTGCTGTCCGCACAGAGAAAAACACTAGCTCCTGTTATGAATGAGTCACCGAAGGAGGAAAAAACAAAAATGCAAGCTAAGTCCAGAAAACCGGAGAGGTTGGTATCTATCGGATTGCAGACCCCTGATCCTATCCACAACAAATAACAGTAGCCGTGGGGGGTTCCTACGATGCCCTAGACCCCTCGATCACAGCCGGAGAACTAAATAGGCCTAAGAAAGAAAGGGGAAATCTAAACTGCCCCAGAGCAGACCCCAAAGCAATAGGCAGCCCCCAACATATAATGACGGTGAAGCAAGATGAAAATACTAACACAGATAGAAAGATAGGTTGAGCAAATGATGGGGCCCAAGCTAACTAAAAAGGACAGGATAGAAAAGCTGCTGTCTGCAATCCGCAAAAAACCCTACCAAAAAATGTCCCAACCGTCTGATAGGAAAAACAGGCCCTGAAGTCGCTAGCACTTCAAAAAGACTATATCAGCACTCAGGTAAATTCTGAAGACAGAGCAAAGAGACAAACTGATCAGAGACAAAGATGGAACTCAGCACAACCCCGACCGGGGATGGCTGAACTCCAAAAAACAAGGTAAACAAAACAAAACAAAACTAATAAGTTCAATAGCAGAGCAAAAACTTATCTTTGGGAAGCAGGAATCAGACTGGTCTCCAAGAATCCAGCAGAGAAATCACCAGCGACTCAGAAGGACGTCGGCTGCCTTATATCCAGTCAGAATTTCCTGTTACCCAGTCATCATCTACCAGATCAGGTGTTTGGTAATCAGCCTCACTACCTTCCTTCACCAGAAGAGGGAGTTCTTCAGACATCGACGGTGAAGGGGAAAATGAACTCACAACAGTACCTCCCCCTTGAGGAGGAGTCACCGAACCCTCATCCACGCCACCAGGGTGATCAGGATGGGCCCGATGAAAGGCACGAACCAATCTTTCGGCATGAATAGCGGATGCAGGGACCCAAGAATTATCCTCCTGGCCATAACCCTTCCATTTAACCAAATACTGGAGTCTCCGTCTAGCCAGGCGAGAATCCAGTATCTTCTCAATATTCCACATTACCTTCAACCAATACTGGGTCAGGAGGTGCCACCACAGGAACTACTGGCTCAACAAACCTCTTTAACAGAGACTTATGAAACACGTTATGGATCTTAAATGTAACAGGAAGAGCCAATCGAAAAGAGACTGGATTAAGAATCTCCAAAATCTTGTAAGGTCCAATAAATCTAGGTTTAAACTTTGGAGATGCCACCTTCATAGCGATATTCTTTGATGACAACCAAACCATATCACCCACCTTAAACTAGGGACCAATGGTCCTATGCCGGTTGGAAAACCGCTGGGCCTTTTCCTGGGAGAGAGACAACTTATCCACCACTTGGTCCCAGATCTGGTGCATTCTCTCCACCACAGTGTCAACACCTGGGCAGGCAGAAGGCTCCACCTGCCCTGAAGAGAATCGAGGATGAAACCCAAAGTTACAAAAAAAAGGTGACATCAAAGTGGCAGAACTAGCTCTATTATTTAAAGCAAATTCGGCCAAGGGCAAAAATGAAACCCAATCATCCTGATCAGCAGAAATAAAACATCTCAAATACGACTCCAAAGTCTGGTTTGTTCTCAGGCTGCCCATTGGTCTGAGGGTGAAATGCAGAGGAGAAGGACAACTGAATTCCCAGCTTGGAACGGAAAGTCCTCCAAAATCTAGACACAAACTGAACTCTTCTGTCAGATACAATGTTCTCAGGAATCCCGTGCAAGCGAACCACCTGTTGCAAAAACAAGGGCACCAACTCTGAGGAAGATGGCAACTTAGGGAGTGGTACAAGTTGGACCATCTTAGAGAATCTATCACAAATCACCCAAATAACAGTCATTCTCTGAGAGACAAGCATATCAGAGATAAAATCCATTGAAATATGGGTCCATGGCCTCCTGGGCACAGGCAAAGGCATCAACAACCCACTAGAGCGAGAACAAGGTTTAGACCGAGAGCAAGTCCCACAGGACTGCACAAAATTCCTGACATCACGAGACAAGGCAGGCCACCAAAAAGACCGACTCACCAAATCTCTAGTACCAAAAATACCTGGATGACCAGCCAATGCAGAGCAATGAACTTCAGACATCACTCTCTTCCTCCACTGGTCAGGAACATACAATTTTCCAATGGGACAACGCTCAGGTTTGTCCACCTGAAACTCTTCCAGAGCACGTCTCAAATCGGGCGAGATGGCAGAAAGAACTACCCCCTCACCTAAGATGGTAGCAGGCTTGGTCACAACAGGAGAATCAGCAAAGAATCTCCTAGAGAGGGCATCTGCCTTGACATTCTTAGTGCCCGGAAGAAAAGAGACCACAAAATCAAAACGTGTGAAAAGCAAGGCCCACCTAGCCTGTCTAGGATTCAAGCGTTTGGTCGACTCCAGGTAAATCAAATTCTTGTGGTCAGTAAGGACCACGACTTGATGTTTAGCTCCCTCCAACCAATGTCTCCACTCCTCAAATGCCCATTTCATGGCTAACAGTTCCTGATTCCCCACATCATAGTTACGTTTGGATGGGGAGAACTTTCGGGAAAAGAAAGCACAGGGATTCATTTTAGATGTTAAAGGATCTTTTTGGGACAAAACAGCTCCTGCACCAATCTCAGAAGTGTCCACCTCTACCTGAAACTGGAGTGAGACATCAGGTTGCCGCAAAACCGGAGCAGAAGTGAACCTTCGCTTCAGCTCCTGAAAGGAAGAAACAGCCTCTGGAGACCAATTCAGCACATCAGCACCCTTCTTAGTCAAATCAGTCAATGGTTTGGCAATACCAGAAAAATTAGCTATAAATTTACGATAAAAATTAGCAAAACCCAAAAACTTCTGGAGGGCCTTCAAAGAAGTGGGCTGAACCCAATCATAAATGGCGTGTACCTTGGCCGGGTCCATTTCAATAGTTGACGGAGACAAAATAAATCCCAAAAATGAAATCCTCTGTACACCAAAAAGGCATTTCGATCCCTTGACATACAGGGAATTCTCCCTCAAAATCCGGAACACAGTCAGAACATGTTCCACATGAGAGTCACAATCCTTGGAAAAGATCAAAATATCATCCAGATAGATGATCAAAAATTTGTTGACCAAGTCTCGGAAAATATCATTCATGAAGCACTGGAAGACAGAAGGGGCATTAGTGAGCCCAAAAGGCATCACCAGGTACTCAAAATGTCCCTCCGGATTATTAAACGCCGTCTTCCATTCATCCCCATGCTTAATGCAAATAAGATTATACGCCCCCCTGAGGTCAAGCTTTGTAAACCAGCAAGCACCTTTAACTCTGGAGAATAGATCAGAAATCAGGGGTAACGGATACTGATATTTAACAGTAATTTTGTTGAGGGAACGATAGTCAATACAAGGCCTTAATGACCCATCTTTCTTAGCCACGAAAAAAAACCCCAGCACCTAAGGGTGAAGAGGATGGTCTAATATGACCCTTCTCCAACGACTCCTTAATATAGGATCGCATAGCCTCGTGTTCGGGTACAGATAAATTGAAAAGTCGACCCTTGGGAAATTTACACCCTGGGCTCAGCTCAATTGCACAGTCATAACTCCTATGAGGAGGCAAAGACACAGACTCATTCTCACTAAATATATCATAATAATCAGCCAAATAGTCAGGAACATCATGCAACTGGGGAGAGTTGGAGAAAACAGGAGCATCAGTAAGGGCACACCGACAACCCCAACTCACCACAGACACATATTTCCAATCCAAAAATGGATTATGGATTTGCAACCAGGGAAACCCCAGAACAATGGTATCATGTAAATTATGCAACACCAAAAATCTGCAATTCTCTTGATGGTCTGGGGCGACCCGCATTACCACCTGGGTCCAAAACTGAGGTTTATTCTTCGCCAAAGGAGTAGCATCAATACCCCTCAAAGGGATAGGCGTCCGCAGAGGTGTCATAGGAAATCCACAACGTTTAGCAAAATCCAAGTCCATCAGGTTCAGAGCTGCTCCCGAATCCACAAAAGCCTTAGCGGAAAATGTGGACAGGGAGCAGATCAGAGTAATTGCCAGAAGAAACTTAGGTTGAACACCACCCACACCAAATGTGTGTGCAAAACGTTTCTCTCATTTAGGGCAGACAGAAATAATATGCGAGGCATCACCACACAAGAAACACAGCTTATTACGCCTTCTGAACTCCTGACGTTGCGCCCCAGACAAAACTCTATCATATTGCATAGGTTCAGACATTTGTTCAACAGGTGGCAACACCTCTCATGCGGTTTTGCGTTCACGCAAACGCCGATCAACCTGAATGGCTAATGACATAGAATCGTCAAGACCAGAGGGAACAGGAAATCCCACCATAGCATCTTTTACGGTTTCTGACAAACCCTTCCGAAAGAAAGCTGCAAAGGCACCATCATTCCAGGTAGTAAGGACCGCCCACTTTCGGAATTTTTGACAGTACAACTCTGCAGAATCCCGACCCTGGCTCAATGCCAACAGGGCCTTTTCAGCCTGATCAATAGCATTAGGTTCATCATACAACAACCCCAAGGCTTGAAAAAATGCGTTCACATTAGTAAGAATAGGATCATCAGGTTTCAAAGAAAGCGCCCAATCCTGGGGATCGCCGCACAGCAAAGAGATGACAATTTTAACCTGCTGCGCTGAGCTCCCCGACGAGTTAGGCTTCAAGGCAAAAAATAATTTACATTTATTCTTAAAATTAAAAAATTTAGACCGATCCCCAAAAAACACATCAGGAGTAGGTATCTTTGGTTCAGAAGCATGTGAATGAGCAAGATAGGCGGAAATTCCCCGCACTTCAGCAGTGAGCTGCTCCACACGATCAGACAATTGCTTCATCTCCATTGAGAAAGAAAAAAAAAAATTCCCCCTACGGCCTCAGAGACATAGAGGAAAAAATATACACAAAAAAAAAAAATTCTGACAAACTCTCCTTTTTTTTCTTCTTACAACTCCTGCTATTGAGTACCCTAGGATCTGCGGTATGGCTGGTGATTCTGTTATGAATGAGTCACCGAAGGAGGAAAAAACAAAAATACAAGCTAAGTCCAGAAAACCGGAGAGGTTGATAGCTATCGGATTGCAGACCCCTGATCCTATCCACAACAAATAACAGTAGCCGTGGGGGGTTCCTACAATGCCCTAGACCCCTCGATCACAGCCGGAGAACTAAATAGGCCTAAAGAAAGAAAGGGGAAATCTAAACTGCCCCAGAGCAGACCCCAAAGCAATAGGCAGCCCCCAACATATAATGACGGTGAAGCAAGATGAAAACACTAACACCGATAGAAAGATAGGTTGAGCAAACGATGGGGCCCAAGCTAACTAAAAAGGACAGGATAGAAAAGCTGCTGTCTGCAATCCGCAAAAAACCCTACCAAAAAATGTCCCAACCGTCTGATAGGAAAAACAGGCCCTGAAGTCGCTAGGACTTCAAAAAGACTATATCAGCACTCAGGTAAATTCTGAAAACAGAGCAAAGAGACAAACTGATCAGAGACAAAAATGGAACTCAGCACAACCCCGACCGGGGATGGCTGAACTCCAAAAAGCAAGGTAAACAAAACAAAACTAATAAGTTCAATAGCAGAGCAAAAACTTATCTTTGGGAAGCAGGAATCAGACTGGTCTCCAAGAATCCAGCAGAGAAATCACCAGCGACTCAGAAGGGTGTCGGCTGCCTTATATCCAGTCAGAATTTCCTGTTACCCAGTCATCATCTACCAGATCAGGTGTTTGGTAATCAGCCTCACTACCTTCCTTCACCAGAAGAGGGAGTTCATCAGACATCGACGGTGAAGGGGAAAATGAACTCACAACAAGCTCCTGTGTTAGTGGGGTTCAGTAACGCCAGCTGCTCGTCTGCTGTGTGGACGGCAAAGTCTCCTGCTCCCTCCACATTGGCACAACATCTGATTTTCTACTTGTTCCAAGTAGGCCTCAGCCTGCTGCATGATTGATCCTGGGTTTCAACACAGCCAGTTGTCGCTCGGAAGTGCTGACCGCACAGAGAAAAATACTAACTCCTGTGTAAGTGGGGTTCAATAACGCCAGCTGCTCCCCTGCTGTGTGGACGGCAAAGTCTCCTGCTCCCTCCACATTGGCACAGCATTCGATTTTCTACTTGTTCCAAGTAGGCCTCAGCCTGCTACATGATTGATCCTGGGCTTCAACACAGCCAGTTGTTGCTTGGAAGTGTCGTCTGCACAGAAATACATGCTCCAGTGTTAGTGGGGTTCAGTAATGCCAGCAGCTCCCCTGCTGCGTGGATGGCAAAGTCTCCTGCTCCCTCCACATTGGCACAACATCTGATTTTCTACTTGTTCCAAGTAGGCCTCAGCCTGCTGCATGATTGATCCTGGGTTTCAACACAGCCAGTTGTCGCTCGGAAGTGCTGACCGCACAGAGAAAAATACTAACTCCTGTGTAAGTGGGGTTCAATAGCGCCAGCTGCTCCCCTGCTGTGTGGACGGCAAAGTCTCCTGCTCCCTCCACATTGGCACAACATTCGATTTTCTACTTGTTCCAAGTAGGCCTCAGCCTGCTGCATGATTGATCCTGGGCTTCAACACAGCCAGTTATTGCTTGGAAGTGTCGTCTGCACAGAAATACATGCTCCAGTGTTAGTGGGGTTCAGTAATGCCAGCAGCTCCCCTGCTGTGTGGACGGCAAAGTCTCATGCTCCCTCCACATTGGCACAACATCTGATTTTCTACTTGTTTCCAGTAGGCCTCTGCCTGCTGCATGATTGATCCTGGGCTTCAACACAGCCAGTTTTCGCTCAGAAGTGCTGTCAGCACAGAGAAAAACACTAGCTCCTGTGTTAGTGGGGTTCAGTAACGCCAGCTGCTCCCCTGCTGCGTGGACGGCAAAGTCTCCTGCTCCCTCCACATTGGCACAACATCCGATTTTCTACTTGTTTAACTTTTTTACTTTTCTGAGGGAATTTTATCATCAGACATGTGGGACCGCTGTGGGATCACGAGTAGCACCTACGTATGCAAATCTTTTTATGGGGGTCTTTGAACAAAATTTTATAACCAATGAGACTTTTAATAAAGGCATCATTTTATACAGAAGATACATTGATGACCTGTTCTTAATCTGGGACAATGACGTTTTAGATGTGGGTGCTCTTATTTGTTCCATCCAGAATAATTCATGGGGCTTGACTTTTACCCCACATGTTAATAATCAGTCCATGGATTTTTTAGACATCACATTTTTCATCAGGGATTCCAAGATTTGCAGTAAAACGTTTTTTAAAGAGGTGGATTCTAATAGTTATGTACATTTTAAGAGTGGACACTACAAAAAATGGCTTTTTAATATTCCTCACAATCAGTTCCAAAGGATAAGAAAGAACTGCACTAATGATGAGGATTTTAACACACAATCCGAGGTCCTGAGGGAAAGGTTCCTTGATCAGAGGTATCACAAAAAAATCATTAGTTCTACATGTGATAATGTTTTTAAAAATTTTAACCAGAATATTCTCCTCAGCAAATCTCTGGCTAAACAAAAGAAAGATGATGCTGAACTCTTTAGAACAAATTTTATTACAACATTCAGTTCACAACAGAACAGGATAAGAGATGTTCTAAATAATTTATGGCCCATCATTAAGAAGGACCCGATACTTAATGGGGTCCTTCCAGACAAACCTGCTATCACCTTCCGAAAGACCAGGTCATTAAAGAATATTCTGGCTCCAAGTAGACTTCTACCCCAGAAGCCTACTACCCATACCATTTCATCACCAGGGATTTATAAGTGTCACCGTCCTAATTGTGCTTGCTGTCATACCATTTCACACTGCACGTCTGTGATTGTCCACCCCATTACACTTGAAAAATTTCCCCTCAAATTCTACCTCACTTGTCATTCCTCTCGTGTTATATATGTCATTTCCTGTCCTTGTCCCAGATTGTAGGTAGGTCGCACTACACAAGCACTACATTGTCGCATGAATTCACACCGTCACAATATCAAAATAGGCTTCCAAAAACATGGACTTTCACGACACTTTGACACCACACATTCCAGAGATTTCAGTAAAGCCACCATTTATCCCATTGATCACATACCAGACCACATCCCCAATAGGTTTCAATCACTATGCAGAAAGGAAGTTTTTGGGATCTACAAACTCAAATCTATTGAGCCCAATGGTCTTAATATCATCAATGATGTTTTTTATAGTTTTTATTTTGACCCTGTGTTTTAAATATCTTATCCTTTCAATTCCTTTATATCATAATCTTCATTTTTTAAGAAAAAAAAAAAAAATTTGCATTTTTTTTTCACCCATGAATTTTTTTTTATTTTTTTATTTTTTTTTAAATTTATTTTAATTTTTTTTTATTTTTTTTTAATTTTTATTATGTCTTAACACTCAATTTTTAACCATTTGTAGGTAGGTCGCACTACACAAGCACTACATTGTCGCATGAATTCACACCGTCACAATATCAAAATAGGCTTCCAAAAACATGGACTTTCACGACACTTTGACACCACACATTCCAGAGATTTCAGTAAAGCCACCATTTATCCCATTGATCACATACCAGACCACATCCCCAATAGGTTATATCAATGATGTTTTTTATTGATTTTATTTTGACCCTGTGTTTTAATATCTTATCCTTTCAATTCCTTTATATCATCATCTTCGTTTTTTAAGAAAAAAAAAAATTTTTTTGCATTTTTTTCACCCATGAATTTTTTTTATTTTTTTTATTTTTTTTTTTACATTTTTTTTTTTAATCTTTATTATGTCTTAATACTCAATTTTTAACCATTTTTATATTACCTATTACAGAGAGTTTCTTCTTGTTGTTCTTCTCTTTTCTCCACCTAGGAAAAAGATATTTGAGACTAGTTTTAGCTATTTACACATGATTTTAACTATTTTCTCCTTACTTTCCAGTTTCACATGTAGCATAGTAGACTAATACCATGAGTTATATGCTCTGAGGCAAGTTCTAATCCACCCCAGGACTCGAGAGCCATTTTTTAATCTTTTACCTCGTGATCCCCCCCGTGTCTTTTTATTTTTTAATCACGTTTTTTATACCAACACTCTTTTTATGGCATTTTAAACATCGTTTCTAATATGGTTGTGATAAAGTTTTATTGTTTTGTATGATTCATGTATATGTATCCATGCTGACGTGTCACCTCACTATTCTTGGTGCCTCCCCCTTTTTTTTTTATGTGTATATATACCCCTGCAATGAACTTCTGTAACATGCCCTGATGAAGTGAGCTGGGACTGGCTCAGGAAACGAGTTGGCAATAAAGATACCTTGAATTCTACCACAGCAGCGCAGTCTCTTATTGCACTACCAGCCTTCTCTTTGCTCCCTCCACATTGACACAGCATCCGATTTTCTACTTGTTTCAAGTAGGCCTCAGCCTGCTGCATGATTGATCCTGGGCTTCAACACAGCCAGTTGTCGCTCAGAAGTGCTGTCAGCACAGAGAAAAACACTAGCTCCTGTGTTAGTGGGGTTCAGTAACGCCAGCTGCTCCCCTGCTGCGTGGACGGCAAAGTCTCCTGCTCCCTCCACATTGGCACAACATCCGATTTTCTACTTGTTTAACTTTTTTACTTTTCTGAGGGAATTTTATCATCAGACATGTGGGACCGCTGTGGGATCACGAGTAGCACCTACGTATGCAAATCTTTTTATGGGGGTCTTTGAACAAAATTTTATAACCAATGAGACTTTTAATAAAGGCATCATTTTATACAGAAGATACATTGATGACCTGTTCTTAATCTGGGACAATGACGTTTTAGATGTGGGTGCTCTTATTTGTTCCATCCAGAATAATTCATGGGGCTTGACTTTTACCCCACATGTTAATAATCAGTCCATGGATTTTTTAGACATCACATTTTTCATCAGGGATTCCAAGATTTGCAGTAAAACGTTTTTTAAAGAGGTGGATTCTAATAGTTATGTACATTTTAAGAGTGGACACTACAAAAAATGGCTTTTTAATATTCCTCACAATCAGTTCCAAAGGATAAGAAAGAACTGCACTAATGATGAGGATTTTAACACACAATCCGAGGTCCTGAGGGAAAGGTTCCTTGATCAGAGGTATCACAAAAAAATCATTAGTTCTACATGTGATAATGTTTTTAAAAATTTTAACCAGAATATTCTCCTCAGCAAATCTCTGGCTAAACAAAAGAAAGATGATGCTGAACTCTTTAGAACAAATTTTATTACAACATTCAGTTCACAACAGAACAGGATAAGAGATGTTCTAAATAATTTATGGCCCATCATTAAGAAGGACCCGATACTTAATGGGGTCCTTCCAGACAAACCTGCTATCACCTTCCGAAAGACCAGGTCATTAAAGAATATTCTGGCTCCAAGTAGACTTCTACCCCAGAAGCCTACTACCCATACCATTTCATCACCAGGGATTTATAAGTGTCACCGTCCTAATTGTGCTTGCTGTCATACCATTTCACACTGCACGTCTGTGATTGTCCACCCCATTACACTTGAAAAATTTCCCCTCAAATTCTACCTCACTTGTCATTCCTCTCGTGTTATATATGTCATTTCCTGTCCTTGTCCCAGATTGTAGGTAGGTCGCACTACACAAGCACTACATTGTCGCATGAATTCACACCGTCACAATATCAAAATAGGCTTCCAAAAACATGGACTTTCACGACACTTTGACACCACACATTCCAGAGATTTCAGTAAAGCCACCATTTATCCCATTGATCACATACCAGACCACATCCCCAATAGGTTTCAATCACTATGCAGAAAGGAAGTTTTTGGGATCTACAAACTCAAATCTATTGAGCCCAATGGTCTTAATATCATCAATGATGTTTTTTATAGTTTTTATTTTGACCCTGTGTTTTAAATATCTTATCCTTTCAATTCCTTTATATCATAATCTTCATTTTTTAAGAAAAAAAAAAAAAAATTGCATTTTTTTTTCACCCATGAATTTTTTTTTATTTTTTTATTTTTTTTAAAATTTATTTTAATTTTTTTTTATTTTTTTTAATTTTTATTATGTCTTAACACTCAATTTTTAACCATTTGTAGGTAGGTCGCACTACACAAGCACTACATTGTCGCATGAATTCACACCGTCACAATATCAAAATAGGCTTCCAAAAACATGGACTTTCACGACACTTTGACACCACACATTCCAGAGATTTCAGTAAAGCCACCATTTATCCCATTGATCACATACCAGACCACATCCCCAATAGGTTATATCAATGATGTTTTTTATTGATTTTATTTTGACCCTGTGTTTTAATATCTTATCCTTTCAATTCCTTTATATCATCATCTTCGTTTTTTAAGAAAAAAAAAAATTTTTTTGCATTTTTTTTCACCCATGAATTTTTTTTATTTTTTTTATTTTTTTTTTTACATTTTTTTTTTTAATCTTTATTATGTCTTAATACTCAATTTTTAACCATTTTTATATTACCTATTACAGAGAGTTTCTTCTTGTTGTTCTTCTCTTTTCTCCACCTAGGAAAAAGATATTTGAGACTAGTTTTAGCTATTTACACATGATTTTAACTATTTTCTCCTTACTTTCCAGTTTCACATGTAGCATAGTAGACTAATACCATGAGTTATATGCTCTGAGGCAAGTTCTAATCCACCCCAGGACTCGAGAGCCATTTTTTAATCTTTTACCTCGTGATCCCCCCCGTGTCTTTTTATTTTTTAATCACGTTTTTTATACCAACACTCTTTTTATGGCATTTTAAACATCGTTTCTAATATGGTTGTGATAAAGTTTTATTGTTTTGTATGATTCATGTATATGTATCCATGCTGACGTGTCACCTCACTATTCTTGGTGCCTCCCCCTTTTTTTTTTATGTGTATATATACCCCTGCAATGAACTTCTGTAACATGCCCTGATGAAGTGAGCTGGGACTGGCTCAGGAAACGAGTTGGCAATAAAGATACCTTGAATTCTACCACAGCAGCGCAGTCTCTTATTGCACTACCAGCCTTCTCTTTGCTCCCTCCACATTGACACAGCATCCGATTTTCTACTTGTTTCAAGTAGGCCTCAGCCTGCTGCATGATTGATCCTGGGCTTCAACACAGCCAGTTGTCGCTCAGAAGTGCAGTCTGCACAGAGAAAAACACTAGCTCCTGTGTTAGTGGGGTTCAGTAATGCCAGCTGCTCCCCTGCTGTGTGGACGGCAATATCTCCTGCTGCCTCCACTTCAAACTACATCACCTATAAAACTTGCTGCAATAAGGCCTCAGCCTGCTCTGTTGTGAGCTCATCTGTCCATTCACCTTTTGTGTCCGAGGATCTCCCTCTTCTGGTGAAGGAAGGTAGTGAGGCTGATTTGGATGAAAGAAACCAAACACCTGATCAGGTGGATTGTGACTGGGTAACAGGAACTTCAGACTGGATAAAGGCAGCCGACGCCCTTCTGTGGCTGGTGATTTCTCTGCTGGATTCTTGGAGACCAGTCTGATTCCTGCTTCCCAAAGATAAGCTTTTGCTCTGCTATTGAACTTATTAGTTTTGGTTTGTTTACCTTGTTTTTTGAGTTCAGCCATCCCCGGCCGGGGGTGTGCTGGATTCTTTTTCCTTGATCAGTGTTCTCTTTTGCTCTGCTTTCAGAATATTCTGAGTGCTGATATAGGGTTTGAAGTCTAGTGACTTCAGGGTCCTTTTTGCTTACCAGTTGTGTTGGTAATATTTTTAGCAGGGTTTTCTCGGATTGCAGACAGCAGCTTTTCTGTCCTGTCCTTTTTAGTTAGCTTGGGCCCCATCATTTGCTCAACCTATCTTTCTATCTGTGTTAGTGTTTTCATCTTGTTTCACCATCATTATATGTTGGGGGCTGCCTATTGCTTTGGGGTCTGCTCTGGGGCAGTCAGTTTTTCCCTTTTCTCTCTTTAGGCTTATTTAGATCTCCGGCTGTGACGAGGTGTCTAGGATCACCGTAGGAACACTCCACGGCTACTGCTAGTTGTGTGATAGGATTAGGGGTCTGCAATCCGCTAGTTTCCAACCTCTCTGATTTTCTGGGCTGAGCTTGTGTTTTGTTTTTTCCTCCTCGGTGACTCAATCATAACAGAATCACCAGCCATACCGCAGATTCTAGGGTACTCAAAAGCAGGAAGGAATTGTTAAAAAAAAAAAGTGTCAGAATTTTTTTTTTTGTGTGTATATTTTTTCCTCGTCTTCTCTGAGGCCGTAGGAGGAATATATATTTTTTTCTGATGGAGTTTAAGTAATTGTGTGATCGTGTGGTGCAGCTTGCTGCTGAAGTGCGAGGAATTTCCGCCTATCTTGCTCATTCACACGCTGCTGAACCAAAAATCCCCACTCCTGATGTGTTTTTTGGGGATCGGTCTAAATTTTTGAATTTTAAGAATAATTGTAAATGATTTCTTGCCTTGAAGCCTAACTCATCGGGGAGCTCTGCGCAGCAGGTTAAAATTGTCATCTCCTTGCTGCGTGGCGATCCCCAGGATTGGGCGTTTTCTTTTGTACCAGATGATCCTATTCTAACTAATGTGGACGCATTTTTTCAGGCCTTGGGGTTGTTGTATGATGAACCTAATGGATTGATCAAGCTGAAAAGACCCTGTTGGCATTGAGCCAGGGTCAAGATTCTGCAGAACTGTACTGTCAAAAATTCCGAAAGTGGACGGTCCTCACCACTTGGAATGATGGTGCCTTGGCAGCTCTCTTTTGGAAGGCTTTGTCAGAAACCGTAAAAGATACTATGGTGGGATTTCCTGTTCCCTCTGGTCTTGACGAATCTATGTCATTAGCCATTCAGGTTGATCGGCGTTTACGTGAACGTAAAATTACACAGGAAATGCTGCCACCTGTTGAACAAATGTCTGAACCTATGCAATGTGATAGAGTTTTGTCTAGAGCGCAACATCAGGAGTTTAGAAGGCATAATAAGCTATGTTTTTTCTGTGGAGATGCCTCGCATATTATTTCTGTCTGCCCTAAACGAGAGAAACGTTTTGCACATACATTTGCTGTAGGTGGTGTACAACCTTAGTTTCTTCTGGCAATTACTCTGATCTGCTCCCTGTCCACATTTTCTGCTAAAGCCTTTGTGGATTCAGGAGTGGCCTTGAACCCAATGGATTTAGATTTTGCTAAACGTTGTGGTTTCCCTATGACTCCCCTGCGGATGCCTATTCCTTTGAGGGGTATGGATGCTACTCCTTTGGCGAAGAATAAACCTCAGTTTTGGACCCAGGTGGTAATGCGGGTCGCCCCAGACCATCAAGAAAATTGCAGATTTTTGGTGTTGCATAATTTGCATGATACCATCGTGCTGGGGTTCCCTTGGTTGCAAATCCATAATCCAGTTTTGGATTGGAAATCTGTGTCTGTTGTGAGTTGGGGTTGTCGGTGTGCTCTTAGTGACACTCCTGTTTTCTCCACCTCTCCCCAGTCACATGAGGTTCCTGACTATTTGGCTGATTTTTATGATGTGTTTAGTGAGAGTAAGTCTGCGTCTTTGCCTCCTCATAGGAGTTATGACTGTGCAATTGAGCTGAGTCCGGGGTGTAAATTTCCCAAGGGTCGACTTTTTAATTGATCTGTACCCGAACATGAGGCTATGCGTTCTTATATTAAGGAGTCGTTGGAGAAGGGTCATATTAGACCATCCTCTTCACCATTTTGTGCTGGGTTTTTTTTTGTGGCCAAGAAGGATGGTTCATTAAGGCCCTGTATTGACTATCGCTCCCTTAACAAAATTACTGTTAAATATCAGCATCCGTTACGCCGGATTTATGACCTATTTTCTAGAGTTGAAGGTGCTTGCTGGTTTACCAAGCTTGACCTCAGGGGGGCGTATAATCTTATTCGCATTAAGCATGGGGATGAATGGAAGACATCGTTTAATACTCCGGAGGGCCATTTTGAGTACCTGGTGATGCATTTTGGGCTCACTAACGCCCCTTCTGTCTTCCAGTGCTTCATGAATGATATTTTACGGGACTTTGTGGATAATTTTCTGATCATCTATTTGGATGATATTTTGATCTTTTCCAGGGATTGGGACTCTCATGTGGAACATGTTCGGACTGTGTTCCGGATTTTGAGGGAAAACTCCCTGTATGTCAAGGGATCGAAATGTCTTTTTGGTGTACAGAGGATTTCATTTTTGGGATTTATTTTGTCTCCGTCAACTATTGAAATGGACCCGGCCAAGGTACAGGCCATTTATGATTGGGTGCAGCCCACTTCTTTGAAGGCTCTCCAGAAGTTTTTGGGTTTTGCTAATTTTTATCGTAAGTTTATGGCCAATTTTTCTGTTATTGCCAAACCATTGACTGATTTGACTAAGAAGGGCGCTGATTTGCTGAATTGGTCTCCAGAGGCTGTTTCTCTTCTTTTCAGGAGCTGAAGCGGAGGTTCACTTGTCCGGTTTTGTGACAACCCGATGTCTCACTTCCATTTCAGGTGGAGGTGGATGCCTCAGAGACTGGTGCAGGAGCTGTTTTGTCCCAAAAAGATCCTGTAACATCTAAAATGAACCCCTGTGCCTTCTTTCCCGAAAGTTCTCTCCTTCGGAATGCAACTATGATGTGGGGAATCGAGAACTGTTGGCCATGAAGTGGGCATTTGAGGAGTGGAGACATTGGTTGGAGGGAGCTAGACATCAAGTTGTGGTCCTCACTGAAAACAAGAATTTGATCTACCTTGAGTCGGCTAAATGCTTGATTCCGAGACAGGCCAGGTGGGCCTTGTTTTTCACACGTTTTGATTTTGTGGTCTCCTTTCTTCCGGGCACCAAGAAGGTTAAGGCTGATGCCCTCTCTAGGAGTTCTTTTGGCTGATTCTCCTATTGTGACCAAGCCTGCTACCATCCTATGTGAGGGGGTGGTTCTTTCTGCCATCTAGTCTGATTTGAGACGTGCTCTGGAGAAGTTGCAGGAGGATAAGCCTGAGCGTTCTCCCAGTGGTAGGTTGTATGTTCCTGACCAGTGGAGGAGGAAAGTGATGTCTGAGGTTCATTGCTCCGCGTTGGCTGGTCATCCAGGTATTTTTGGTACTAGAGATTTGGTGAGTCGGTCTTTTTGGTGGCCTGCCTTGTCTCGTGATGTCAGAAATTTTGTGAAGTCCTGTGGGACTTGCTCCCGATCTAAGCCTTGCTCTCGTTCTAGTGGGTTGTTGATGCCTTTTCCGGTCCCCAGGAGGCCATGGACCCATATTTCAATGGATTTTATTTCTGATCTGCCTGTCTCTCAGAGGATGACTGTTATCTGGGTGATTTGTGATAGATTCTCTAAGATGGTCCATCTTGTACCACTCCCTAAGTTGCCATCTTCCTCAGAGTTGGTGCCCTTGTTTTTGCAACAGGTGGTTCGCTTGCACGGGATTCCTGAGAACATTGTAACGGACAGAGGAGTTCAGTTTGTCTCTAGATTCTGGAGGACCTTTTGTTTCAAGTTGGGAATTCAGTTGTCCTTCTCCTTTGAATTTCACCCTCAGACCAATGGGCAGCCTGAGAGAACAAACCAGACTTTGGAGTCTTATTTGAGATGTTTTATCTCTGCTGATCAGGATGATTGGTCTCATTTTTACCCTTGGACGAATTTGCTTTAAATAATAGAGCTAGTTCTGCCACTTTGATGTCACCCTTTTTCTGTAACTTTGGGTTTCATCCTCGATTTTCTTCAGGGCAGGTGGAGTGGAGTCTTCTGCCTGTCCAGGGGTTGACACTGTGGTGGAAAGAATGCTGCAGATTTGGGACCAAGTGTTGGATAAGTTGTCTCTTTTCCAGGAAAAGGCCCAGCGGTTTTCTAACCGGCATAGGACCATTGGTCCCCGGATTAAGGTGGGTGATATGGTCTGGTTGTCATCAAAGAATATCTCTATGAAAGTGGCTTCTCCAAAGTTTAAACCTAGATTTATTGGACATTACAAGATTTTGGAGATTATTAATCCGGTCTCTTTTCGGTTGGCTCTTCCTGTCACATTTAAGATTCAGAATGTGTTTCATAAGTCCTTGTTGAAGAGGTTTGTTGAACCAGTTGTTCCTATGGCGGCACCTCCTGACCCTGTGTTGGTTGAAGGTAACATGGAATATGAGGTAGAGAAGATACTGGATTCCCATCTGGCTAGACGGAGACTCCAGTATTTGGTTAAGTGGAAAGGTTATGGCCAGGAGGATAATTCCTGGGTCTCTGCCTCTGATACTCATGCCGAAAGATTGGTGCGTGCTTTTCATCAGGCTCATCTTGATCGGCCTGGTGGCTTGGATGAGGGTTCGGTGACCCCTCCTCAAGGGGGAGGTACTGTTGTGAGCTCATCTGTCCATTCACCTTTTGTGTCCGAGGATCTCCCTCTTCTGGTGAAGGAAGGTAGTGAGGCTAATTTGGATGAAAGAAACCAAACACCTGATCAGGTGGATTGTGACTGGGTAACAGGAACTTCAGACTGGATATAAGGCAGCCGACGCCCTTCTGTGGCTGGTGATTTCTCTGCTGGATTCTTGGAGACCAGTCTGATTCCTGCTTCCCAAAGATAAGCTTTTGCTCTGCTATTGAACTTATTAGTTTTGGTTTTGTTTACCTTGTTTTTTGAGTTCAGCCATCCCCGGCCGGGGGTGTGCTGGATTCTTTTTCCTTGATCAGTGTTCTCTTTTGCTCTGCTTTCAGAATATTCTGAGTGCTGATATAGGGTTTGAAGTCTAGTGACTTCGGGGTCCTTTTTGCTTATCAGTTGTGTTGGTAATATTTTTAGCAGGGTTTTCTCAGATTGCAGACAGCAGCTTTTCTGTCCTGTCCTTTTTAGTTAGCTTGGGCCCCATCGTTTGCTCAACCTATCTTTCTATCTGTGTTAGTGTTTTCATCTTGTTTCACCATCATTATATGTTGGGGGCTGCCTATTGCTTTGGGGTCTGCTCTGGGGCAGTCAGTTTTTCCCTTTTCTCTCTTTTGGCTTATTTAGATCTCCGGCTGTGACGAGGTGTCTAGGATCACCGTAGGAACACTCCACGGCTACTGCTAGTTGTGTGATAGGATTAGGGGTCTGCAATCCGCTAGTTTCCAACCTCTCTGATTTTCTGGGCTGATCCTGTGTTTTGTTTTTTCCTCCTTGGTGACTCAATCATAACACTGCTCCATGACTGATCCTGGGCTTCAACACAGCCAGTTGTTGCTTGGAAGAGCCGTCTTCACAGAGAGAAACACATGCTCCAGTGTTAGTGGAGTTCAGTAATGCCAGCTGCTCCCCTGCTGTGTGGACGGCAATATCTCCTGCTGCCTCCACATTCAAACTACATCACCTATAAAACTTGCTGCAATTAGGCCTCAGCCTGCTCCATGACTGATCCTGGGCTTCAACACAGCCAGTTGTTGCTTGGAAGTGCCATCTGCACAGAGAGAAGCACATGCTCCAGTGTTAGTGGGGTTCAGTAATGCCAGCTGCTCCCCTGCTGTGTGGACAGCAAAGTCTTCTGCTCCCTCCACATTGACACAACATCCGATTTTCTACTTGTTTCAAGTAGGCCTCAGCCTGCTGCATGATTGATCCTGGGCTTCAACACAGCCAGTTGTCGCTCAGAAGTGCCGTCTGCACAGAGAAAAACACTAGCTCCTGTGTTAGTGGGGTTCAGTAATGTCAGCTGCACCCCTGCTGTGTGGACGGCAATATCTCCTGCTGCCTCCACATTCAAACTATATCACCTATAAAACTTGCTGCAATTAGGCCTCAGCCTGCTTCATGACTGATCCTGGGCTTCAGCACAGCCAGTTGTTGCTTGGAAGTGCCGTCTGCACAGAGAGAAACACATGCTCCAGTGTTAGTGGGGTTCAGTAATGCCAGCTTCTCCCCTGCTGTGTGGATGGCAATATCTCCTGCTGCCTCCACATTCACACTACTACTGTTTTTATATGTGCTCCAGCTAGGCCTCTGGCTCTACTCTGTCTCTAGTATTTCCCCTGGCCTCCAACCCCGCCAGTTGCTGATCAGAAGTGGCATCTGCACAATCCACACTTGTTCCTGTGTTACTGGGGTTCAGTAACGTCAGCTGAACCCCAGATGTGTGTCCGGCAATGTCTCCTGCTCTGTCCACATTCTAGTAGTGGGAATGTGGACAGAGCAGGAGACATTGCCGGACACACATCAGGGAACAGCTGACGTTACTGAACCCCAGTAGGACAGGAACAAGTGTTGATTGTGCAGACGCCACTTCTGAGCAGCAACTGGCGGGGTTGGAGGCCAGGGGATATACTAGAGACAGAGTGGAGCCAGAGTCCTAGTTGAAGCATGTTTAAAATCAGTAGTAGTCTACAACAGATATTAAACTTGATGAAATTAGGCCTCAGCCTACACCCTGATTGACCCTGGGCTCCAACATCGCCAGTTGCTGCTCAGAAGTGTCTTTGGCACGGGTACTCCCTCCTGCTCCCACGCCTGCTGTTTCCGGGGAGTGTGAACGTCACCTTGCCACGACTCGCTGTCCGGTCGTGCTGCGGTCGGGTTAGCCGAGTCTATGGTGCCTGCAGTTTAGGTGCTTCCTATGTGGGCTGCGGGTTCTGGTAATAAAGGCTGCTTCCGTAGTGCCAATAGGACAAGCACCCCCTGTAGGACTGTGGGTTTCGGTAACTGCGGCCTGCTCGAGGCCTTGCAACTTTGTTTATCATGGGTACCTTCTACTACCCATCCGGGTTCCAGCACTGTCAGCTGGTTCTCGGCAGTGCCTTTGGCTGAGGTGCCTCCTTCTCGGTATCTGAGTTCCAGCAATGTCTGCTGGTTCTTGGTAGTGCTTTGTAGCACAGGTACCTCCTGCTTAGAAATCGTATTCCAGCACCATCAGCTGGTCCACGGCTGTGCCATTGGCTCTTGTTCCTTCTGCTGCCCCTCCAGGTTCCAGCACCATCAGCTGGTCCTTGCTAGTTCCATTAGCTCTTGCAGCTTCTGATACCCATCCGGGTTCCTGCACCGTCAGCTGGCTCTCGGCAGTGCATTTGGCCTAGGTGCCTCCTTCTCGGTATCCGAGTTCCAGCAACGTCTGCTGGTCCTTGGTAGTGCTTTCTAGCACAGGTACCTCCTGCTTAGTAACCATGTTCCATCACCGTCAGTTGAGCCACGGTTGTGCCCTTGGCTCTTGTTCCTTCTGCTGCCCCTGCGGGTTCCAGCACTGTCAGTTGATCCTCGCTAGTTCCATTAGCTCTTGCAGCTTCTGCTACCCATCCGGGTTCCAGCACCGTCTGCTGGTTCTCGGCAGTGTCTTTGGCTGAGGTGCCTCCTTCTCGGTATCCGAGTTCCAGCAACGTCTGCTGGTTCTTGGTAGTGCTTTGTAGCACAGGTACCTCCTGCTTAGAAACTGTGTACCAGCACCGTCAGCTGGTCCACGGTTGTGCCATTGGCTCTTGTTCCCTCTGCTGCCACTCTGGGTTCCAGCACCGTCAGTTGGTCCTCGCTAGTTCCATTGGCTCTTGCAGCTTCTGCTACCAATCCGAGTTCCAGCACCGTCAGCTGGTTCTCGGCAGTGTCTTTGGCATGGGTACTCCCTCCTGCCCAGCCTGGTTCCAGCACGCCTGCTGTTTCCGGGAAGTGTCAACGTCACTTTGCCACCAATACGTTGTCCTTTCGTGTTGCGGTCGGGTTAGCCGAGTCTATGGTGCCTGCAGTTTAGGTGCTTCCTATGTGGGCTGCGGGTTCTGGTAATAAAGGCTGCTTCCGTAGTGCCAATAGGACAAGCACCCCCTGTACGACTGTGGGTTTCGGTAACTGCGGCCTGCTCGCGGCCTTGCAACTTTGTTTATTATGGGTACCTTCTGCTACCCATCTGGGCTCCAGCACCATCAGCTGGTTCTCGGCAGTGCCTTTGGCTGAGGTGCCTCCTTCTCGGTATCCGAGTTCCAGCAACGTCTGCTGGTCCTTGGTAGTGCTTTGTAGCACAGGTACCTCCTGCTTAGTAACCGTTTTCCAGCACTGTCAGCTGGTCCACGGTTGTGCCATTGGCTCTTGTTCCTTCTGCTGCCCCTCTGGGTTCCAGCACCGTCAGCTGGTCCTCGCTAGTTCCATTTGCTCTTGCAGCTTCTGCTACCCATCCGGGTTCCAGCACCGTCAGCTGGTTCCAGGGAGAGCCTTTGGACTAGGTGCCTCCTTCTCGGTATCCAAGTTCCAGCAACGTCTGCTGGTCCTTGGCAGTGCTTTGTAGCACAGGTACCTCCTGCTTAGTAACCGTGTTCCAGCACCGTCAGCTGATCCACAGTTGTGCCATTGGCTCTTGTTCCTTCTGCTGCCCCTCCGGGTTCCAGCACCGCCAGCTGGTCTTCGCTAGTTCCATTTGCTCTTGTTCCTTCTGCTAACCATTCGGGTTCCAGTACCGTCAGCTGGTTCTCAGCAGTTCCTCAGCCTTCTTGTACCTTCTGCTACTTTTCCAAGTTCGAGCTTGTGGAATATTGGTTCTCACTCTGGATCTCCCTGACGACGGCCCTGAAGACGACGACCCTGAAGACCACACCGAAGAAGACCAAAAAGATGACCCTGAAGAAGATGACCAAGATGACAAAGAACATGAAGACAACCACCAAGATGCAGAACAACAAGAGACAGAAGACCAAGAAGCAGAAAAACCAAAAGCAGAAGAACATTAAGCACAAGACTAAAAATCAGAGCAAATGATATTATCTAAATTATAAGCAGAAGAAGACTAAGCAGTGTATGGGGGGTGAGTCCTTTTCTCCTCGTGGTGCCCCTGAAAAATGCCTGTTGCTGCAGGCCAAACTGAACGCGGACAAATCCTGTTGTAAATCTTTTGTGACAGGCAGAACAGAAGGTGTAATCTTCAAACTTTTATAGATAACAACTACAGGAACGCCTGTCACAAATAAGAATATGATGAAGAAGAATAGGAAGAAGATGAAGAAGTAGAATATGAAGAATAATAGTTGAATAAGAAGAATATGAAGAATGTAAAAAAAAAAGAATAACAGGAAGAAGGTGAAGAAGAAGAAGATGAATAAGGTGAAGAAGAAGTTGATGAAAAAGATGCTGCTGCTGAGGATGATGAAGGAGAAAGTGTGGGAGAAGTAAAAAAGAAGATGAAGAGCATGGACCTAGTGAAACATACATATCTGACAAAATATAAAAGAGGTTAACATAGTCAATATCTTTGAAACTCCGAACGTCTTTAAAATAAAAAAATAATTCCTGCTATTCCATTTGATTGGGCTAAACCTCTATGGCTTTAATGTCTCCACACCTCCCACAATACATTCTAAATTATTATAGTTGTTTTTCTTCATGTAGAATTAACCTACAAGGAAAGAAAGGGTTTTTTTTAATTCTAATATTTCTGTCCCATTGACTTGAATGGGTCTTCTGGGATCGGAATCGGCGATACCCGATACTTTTTGGATATCGGCCGATCCAATCCGATCCAATATTTTTCAATATCGGGTGGTATCGCTCAACACTAGTCAGGATGTATTTACAGGTGCTGAGCTCAGTGGGCTTGGACTAGTGATGATGTATATACAGTTGCTGGGCTCAGTGGGCTGGGGCTGGTGATGATGTATATACAGGTATGGGACTCATTATACTGTATGGAGCAGTTTCATTCACCTTTTTCATTCTAAAATTTTACAACCTGGACGACCATGGCTTGCCCCCCCTAGTTTTGATCCTGGGTATGCCCATGACTGGAACCATCTATATTCAGTTATTGTGGACTAGGTGGTCACACGAGATACCAAAAGCAAACGTTCCCATTCTTTTGCCACTCACAAAAGTGATATTGGATCATTTTACTCCTTTTAAAATAAGATAAAGTCTGTGAATTTCTTACGCGTTTGATTTGGTTCTCTTTATCTACTTTTAGGACTTGTGGGAAAATCTGTTATAGTTTTGGATCAAATTCATGCAGAAATGTGTAAAATTCTGAGGATTTCACAAACTTTCAAGCACCGCTAAAAATTAATAGATTATTTCTAATCTGGGCTATAATTGTCTATGTAATCCCTTCCTTTGTTAATAACAAAAGATATACAGTATTTTTTAAATAGGCAAAACTTGATAATGGATTAACTTTACCAATAGTATAGTCTATGTCAATCTAATATGAAGTTCCGAAATAATAGAAATTAATTTATGGTGCGTGCTTTATAAAAACCATAAGTTTTTGAGTGCCAAAACTTTTAGGAGACTGAATTGATAAAGCTGTACTTTGTAATTTGCTAATTAAAAAAAATCAAACAAACATGTTTTGACTACAGTAAATGCTACCAAAGACCATACTTTTATTTGCTAAATGTGTTTTATAGCTTCTATGTCCACTGGGAAAAGAGTAAGTAACTCCTCCTCATTTCAGCAGACAGCTCTATATGCTTTCAGAGAATAAAGGCCAGTATTGATCTGGACATTTTCCAACCTGTAGTGGTGCCAAAAGGTAAAGGAATGTATATGGCCAGCTCTGAGATGTAAATAAATGTAATGGTTGTATGCTTGATAAATGAGACATATTTATATCTATGTGTAATCCATATGGAGATATTATAAATGCAGATGTATGGCATTTGCTGCACTTACTGACTTGATTGCACCATTTCTCTATCCACTAAATCTGAAACTCACATGGATCCAGAGATCTAGACTCTGTGTGCTGAGTTCTTGCACCGACTGATTTAGCTGTCCTGGTGCCTACCTTTGACAAGTAGGTTTAATCAAGTAGCCACCACTGAATTTCTTTCCCCAACAAAGACTGTCTCTACAATATTAATGAGCCTGTCTAAAATAGATTAATTTTATCCTGCAGAGCCATTATTCCAAGAAAAGAAATTCAACTGTGACTACCTAACACCCTCTAAATAAATACTGTAGACACAAGCACATCTTAAAGGCACATTTCTGGCAAAACTCAAAATCATTTCTATATGCAACAATTCAAAGTGTGCCATATAATGCCCTATGGTCAAATAGAGAGCAAGGCAACACATCCATGCAAAAGCAAGAGCATGGAAAGACAGGGCAGCAGGAAGAGACAGTAGTTACATACAGACTACCCTAAGCTGCCTTTATACTGTAGATAAATGTCCACTGAAAACTGGATGAGACAACAGCTGTCTTACCCAAAATACTAATACACATGCATGCTGTGTTTGGTCAATGAGGAGAGCAAAGTAGACAGCTGCCTGACATCTCTGGTGTTGGTTTTTCTCTTGGTAAAACAAAAGCACTGGGCACTGAAATCCTGAAATTTGAGAACCTTTGTTCATACTATATGGTTGGCTGGTCCTTTTGAAATTGGTGGGTTGGGATGACTTTTCTATAATGTGTACTGTGGCCAGGCCTGTTAATTGTGCACTTGTTAGGTAATTCACAAAATCAAGAAAGCAGTTGACATGAAAGCTGTACTCATTGTAGTGCCTTTCTAGTCCAGTCCGGTATAACTGAAATAAGTTTTCTAATTTTATTTCTCTGCAATAAAATTAGTGCATGACCATGCTTTTCTTTCATAGAGCACCTGTGTTAGGCTAGGCTCACATCAATACAGTGTTTTCCACCACATTTAGAGCACAGTACATTCATCTTTTACAGACATGAGCAGAAAACAGTGTGGTCCACGTCCCGCTCCTTCTTCTCCTTCTTTGTTGCTGCCTGGGGTACGAGCACAGTGCAGATCCCCGGGCACTGTGCTTAGGGCACGCAAAGTCCCTTCTTTTTAAATGGGCCACCCAAAATCATCCTACATTCTCCACACAGTGGACCAGTACGCTGTTTATTTCCATACCCTGTCTGAACTCACCTGTAATAATGAGGCTCTGGTAGCCACGTTCTGGGAAGGCCTGTCTGAGCGAATCAAGGATGAGCTGGCCGATCGTGATATACCCACCTCATTGGATGACCTGGTGTCTCTAGCATCGTGGATAGATATCACGTCTCTGGAGAATTCCAAGTAGGTGAACCACGAGAGAAGACCTTTATGCCTGGCTCTAACTTTTCAAAGACCAGTTATGCAACAAGCCTCAGCTCTGACACCCTCTCCTGAATCCATGCAAGTAGACCAAGTGAAGATGACCAAGCACTGTCAGGAGGTCTGCCAGTCCAAAGAAAGATGCTTCTACTGTTGCAGTCCTGAGCATGTAATCCACTCTTGCATGGAGAGATCAGGAAACGCCTGAGCCCAGGGTTCGTTGAAGAGGTCACCTGGGGTGAAAATTGCTCCGCTCCATCACTGTCATTGTCTGTGTTCTGTAGAAGCATCCATTTGGTTGAGTCGGTCTACCTCACCTCCAGTTCCACAGGTAATAACATTCAACAGGCCGCTGTGGAATAATATTAGATTCTCATTCAACGCTTTCCCAATCCATTGGTGGTTTCTTCAGTGGATGGAAAACCCTTTTCTGACACTATACTAGGTTTATGGTCGCTCCCTTGGATTTGTCTTGGCTCCCTTCTGGAATGACTTATGTGGCTGAACCAGATAGGAACCAGATTCTTCTATGGGGTCACTTGTCTAAGTTGGTTGGCCATGCCATGCCAGTTAGACACTGTCCTCATCTCCCAACATTATTGGTGGCCGACCCTGCGCAAGTATATTGCAAATTTTGTCTCTGCCTGTCCCTCTTTCAAAACAAAACTCTGAAACAGCTTCCTACCAGTTGGCTACTTGTTTTGCCAGTACCATCTTCTTCCTGGCAGCATATTGCAATGGACTTCATCACTAATATTACACTATCGATCAGGTGTATATCGTTATATGGGTGGCTGTGGATTGCTTCTCCAAGATGGTTGTTTTCTGAATTCCATTACACTGTCCAGTCTCCCATCTGCACAAGTGCTTGCAGAGACGTTCATTCTACATATTTTACACCTCCATGGTCTTCCACTCCATATTGTCTTGGATAGAGATGTCCAGTCTACTTCCTGCTTCTGGAAGGCCACCTGCAAGTTACTTGATTTCACTTTGAATTTCTCTTCGGCCTACCACCTTAAATCCAATGGTCAGGTAGAGTGGGTCAATCAGATCCTGACCAACTTCTTGTAGCACTTCATCAATGCCCACCACAGTGACTGATTCAAACTCTTGCGTGGGCAGAATTCTAGTGCAACAATCATGTGGTGAATCTTCTGCCAAATCTCCATTTTTGTGGTCTATGGTAAACATCCCAATATTCCGCTCCCTATTTCCACTACCACCGATATTCCTGTTGATGAATCCCTCATCAAGGGTTTTTCTAGGATTTGGGAGGACACTACATCCACATTATTGAAGTGCTCTGAATGAATGAAAAGACATGTAGACAAGAGACGTTTGGATCTGCCTCTGTTTGGTCCTGAGGACAAGGTCTGGCTGTTGTCTAAGAATGTCTGTGTCAAGGTACCCTCTTATAAACTGGGTCCTTGCTACATTGGTCCGTTTGAGCTTCTGAAACAGATTAATCCAGTAACTTACAAACTCCAACTCCTGGCCTCATTACGCACCCCCAATTTTAGATCCTAGTACCACTCCTGCCTTTGTCAGCACTGAAGACATTTTTGAGGTAAAGAATGTTCTGGACACCTAGAGGGTAAGATGAAAGACCATTTTTCTTGTGGATTGGAAGGGATTTGGTTCTAGGAGAGGTCCGGGAAGCCCAGGAAAAATATCCATGCACCTCTCCTCCTTGAGAGATATTTCTTGCTGGCTTGAAAAAGAGGGGGTGTAAAGGGGGGTACGGTAGCATCAGCATCCCTGCATGCTGCATCTCTTCCCCGAGAGGGACACCCAATAACTTCCCACCGTGGCTCACATCCCACTCCTCCTTCTCCTTCCTCCTCAGCTGTTTCCCAGGGTACATGTACAGCACGCAGATCTCCTGGCACTGTGCTTAGGGCGAACACACTCTCTCCTTCTCAAAGGGGCCATGCATGCACCATCTTAAAATGTCCTCAACCAGTGGCTGATAGACACTTACTATTTAAGTCCCCTCCAACTGTATGGAGGTGCCTGTGCAACGCTGTTAGTTTCTTTATTAAACACCCTTCTTAGTTCTCAGTTCCCAGTGCTATTATCCCAGTATGCCTGTCCTGTGCCCCCTGCCTGTATACCAGTCATGCCCTCCAGTACCTGCCTGCATGTGTGTCTGTTGTGCCAGTCACTACTACACCAGCAGTAACAGATGGTACTTGCCAAGTCTACCATTCCTGACCGATCCTGCCTCTTGTCCCTTGGGGGTCAGCTGCCATCCACCCAAGGTCAGTACTGGTGAAGTACTTGGTCTCGCCTCCCTCATCACTGCGAGGATCGTGGTATCAACAGCCGCATTAAAGGTCAGACTTGATGAGGCACCTAGTCTCGCCCTTGCATGCTCTCCTCGGATCAGGGCACAGTGGTTCCACCACCCAGTCCATTACACAGTGATTATGCCAAATTTTTTTTTTTATACATAAGTGCAAGTCTGAAAAATATAAATACTTTTATGATAGAAGCTAGTCAGGGTCCACAGTGACTCATTTGGCTTCATTCAAGTGAATGGCTTCATTGTTGCTCTTTCAGAGTTCCCATTAAAATGCGGTTTTTTGGGATTCCGACAGAAATCTCAACAAATTTGGAAGAGAGTGCTATATTAATGTGAACCTAGCCTAAGACCTATTAATTCTTTAATATAATATAGCATGTTGTAAAAGACACAACCTTAATGTTGACTTTCAGATGATAACAAACTGTGCTTCTGGACCAGTGTTTTTCTTTGGGTACTTGAAAAGCTTTGTAATCCAAAGTCGAAACGCATTGTGCATTTCTATATGCATAAAATCTATTCCTGTTAAGGTACTGTCACACTTAGCGATGTACCAGCGATCCCGACCAGCGATATGACGCGGTCAGGATCGCTGGTACATCGCTAAGTGGTCGCTAGTGAGCTGCCACATAGGCAGGTCTCACCAACGACATCGCTGGGGACGGGGATCGCTACTTACCTGTCACACCAGGTGATCCTGCGTCCTCCCGCCCGGCTCCATGCGTCGCTCGTCCTCACAGCAGGAAGCGCCACAGGAAGCAGACGACGAGAAACAGTCCAGGACGTTCTCGCGCGATCAGCGATAACCAGCGGGGGAGCCGGTCGTAGGTAAGTATCAGACACAGAGATATCGCTAGCAATATCGCTATAACGTCACTAGTTATAGCGATATTGCTAGCGATATCTCTTAGTTTGACATGCCCTTTAATTATAGAAAACAGTTAAATTCTAGATTTGATCATCCCAAATCTATTTTTTTTTTAAAGGAACAATGAAACTGGTGGCCATGGTGAAAGATCACACATGTTCTAAGAACAAATATTATTCAGTGGTCCCAAACTATATTACAATATTACAATATTGAACTTTTCATTGTCCAGTTATTCATCTCAGCTTCTATACATCTAGGAAGAGGACCCTTCACCAAATTTTTCACCTTGAATTTGACACATGATGTATTAGTAGGTGCAGAGCAGAATAAAACATGTATTTTTTTTCTAATTTTGCCTCTTTATTGCATAGATTTTAGCAACTAAAATCTTGGTCCATAATAAGTTTACTTTTTTAAGTCCAAGTGGGCGTTATTAGTTTTCACTGGGGGGATGTATTTCTTCTGCCTGTATGAGTTGACCAATCGTAAGCAGGCAGCAGCATTTTAGAGAGAGGACACAACGCAACCATAGTTTAGATTTCTCAATGTGTGAGATGTGAAGATACAGCCCTGATCTCCTGGTCTCACAACTTGCATCATTAGAAAGTGCTGAGTATATAGCACAGATAGCTCACACCTTTTGGATAAGGTTGATGTGGGGGAGGGGCAGCACAGTTGAATTCAGCAGTGTCCCATTACAAACCCATTATAAAACCACAATAAATCACTAAGATTCTAAGAGATATTTAAACCTCATAATTCTGATATGAAGACATTAGCTCCATTTACTGTGAACAAAAAATGTTGTTAATTACAGTCATAATAAACTGTACAGGTATGTCAAGCTTTAAAAAAATCATGGTCACGTAAAAAAAAATGTGGACAGCAAAAAAAGGAACAGTATTTTTAAGGTCTATCCAGGAATTTATTGACAGTTGGCAACCCTGAGGAGAACTGATCGAATGGTTTGCAATGTGACATAACTAAACATAGTTGTGCTGCACCTTTCCCCACATTGACCTTATGTGAAAGGTATGAGTCATCTGTGCTCTGTAGCCAACACTGTCTAATCGTGCAGGAGGTGAAATGAGATTAGTTCTGTCTTCTTACAGTTCACATGCTCAGAAACCTAAGTTATGGTTGGGGTGTTTTCTCGCTCTAGGACAGGGATATCCAACCATGTTGCGCCTGCTGTGTGACTCACGGCTGTCTGCTTCATCTGCATGTTAGTCCAGTGTTTAGCAGACAGCTAGAAGCAGGAAGAATTGCAGGAAGAGAATGACAAACCATGAAAAGGTAAAGGCTGCCTCCTCCTCTTGGCTGATGACATCATTCCCCACAGCATACGGCTGGATACACCCCTGTCTGTCTGTGTGAACTGCATTGCAGGACAGTGAGTGGAGCTGGCCCTTCAGTGAGATGAAAATAGACACATTACAGAGAATCATCACAAAAGAAAGTCCAAACTCTGTGGTATCATAGATATACTGAGCAAATCATTTAGTATGATCTATTGGCTAGAACCTGCCAGAGCATACAAAGATAACGACATACACATAGGGTTCATAGATAGAAAATGTTTCAATATTTTATTTATACAATTTAAAATGCTCTAAGTGGGATAATTTTCCTCACGAAAAGATGTACATCCTTGATAACTAAAAACGGGTCTAAGGAATGAGATGGAGAAAAAGTTAGACCCTTTTCAAGGACCTGTAGTTGAAAACTGGAGAGCGTATGTGTGTAAAGATTAATTACGGTACCTTATTTTTTTTAATCATAATTAGAGCCCCTTTCTCTTCTTTGTTGTTTTGTTTGTTGAAAAAACTTTTTTCTCTCTCCAAACCTGGTAGTAGGTCCAGAAGTAGATGCAAATTCAGCATCACTTCTGCTGTCAGGCATTGATGTCACAGAATTTAACGATTCACTCCTTGAAATTGATGTTATTTTTTTCGTCTTAGTTACATATTGCCAGCGAAAAACTTTATTGGTCTCATAATTAGTGAGGTCTCTGGAAATTTGTTTTATTTTACCTTCACTGATTTCCGACTCACATTTTTCAAAGTTCTTTGTCGATTTCCTTCAGACTCTTATCAAGGACGTCTGCTTGGATTTCCTTGTTTATAGCCTGTTGTAATTCAGAGATCTCATCATCCAGCATCTTCAAAGAGAGCGTGTTATGTTCAATAATAATTTGAATGAATGTTAGGGAACAGGTAGTTGCTGCATCTATCCAATGTTTTGTAAGAACCTCATTTTCCAAATGAAATGAAGGATGTAGTTGGATTCATAAACTTCTAGGGATAATATGACGTTCATGATAATTATTTAATGAGGTTTTGGTCCACCAGACCTTTGTTTTCTTGAGGAGCACATTCTTGTATTGATGTAGCTAGCAGTTCTTTATTGGAAACCATAGTATCATTAAAAACACTCGAGGCACGTCTTTTAAACATATCAGCTGCTTTAGTTTGCCAGGCCATTTCTCTGGCTTTGAAATCCATTTTACAATGTTAAAGGAGGTCTGTCATCAAACAGAAAAAGCATATGAATCATCAGAAAAAAAGTCCAAATTCTGTGGTATCATAGATATACTGAGCAAATCATTTAGAATGATCTATTGGCTAGAACCTGCCAGAGCATACAAAGATAACGACTTACACATAGGGGTTCATAGATAGAAAATGTTTCAATATTTTATTTATACTATTTAAAATGCTCTATAATAAACTACAAAAATAGTAGGGGAAAACCGGTCAGCAACCAGCTATTAATGCACAGAAACATACAATATAATCTTATAGGAACAATCCCTAATCATGTTCAAATAGGCTTAATACAATATATGCCTAATGGCCAATTTGCCCAATAAATACTGTAGAAATCAAAAAGCATTCATAAGTAAATGAAGGGAATTGTTTACCTAAGATTTCACAGGCATGTTCAATGTGCTCATGCTTGGTGTTAGCTCAGTCTCCCTTCACCGCAACGCACGTTTCATGTTCCACTTCCTCAGGGGGCATGTATGGGAAGAGGGCCCCGCCGGATTTTTAAAGTTACCGTCAACCAATAAGGTGCCACTATTGTCAGTCATGTGGTACTGAGTGTAAACACTGTTGATTTTTATTTGGCTATATGTATATTAATGCGCCGCTCTCCGCCCACGTGACCACCATATGACCTGCGGTTTCTGGTGCATGACACGCAAGTGGTCAGTAAGCCAAATGTAAGTTGTAAATTTGCATTTGGCTGTGTATATGTTGGCGCGCAGTTCTCCACCCATGTGACCACCATGTGACTCAGGGCTTTCTGTGCATGACACGCAAGCCAGTAGCGCAGTTAGAATGACAGCGGTGCGCTCCAGCGCGTCTCAGAGACCGGAAGCCAACAGAGCCATGATCCGTGCGCAGACAGAGTGCATTACAGAGGATGACGGCACGTGAAGCTGAGCTCAGTGACTGGCTGACTAGATTAGTGACACACGCTGTTGACATGATATCACTCCTCTAGACACAAGACAGTGGCGGTAGCTGGCTCTGGTCCTTGGAGGGATAAGTCTCTGCTGAGTTTTTGTTATGTACTTTACACACTGTGGGGACCATTTAAAAGTTGACAATCCCTTTAAGAATAAGAAAACTAAGAATTAGTGATCTCATGGGATATTTGTATGTAGAAATTGTATAATTTAATTATATGTGCATCTGGTGTAATTGATGTAGTGCAGTATCAGTCTGATTTTCTCGAACGAGTACTATCCACGGTTTTCACTTGTACCTGTGATATTCTATGGGGCTGTGCACATGTCCAGTTTTCAGATCAAAATCAGCAATGAATGTCTATGGGTCTGTGAAAAACATTAAACTGCACTTGAATGACATCTGAGAGCGGTTTAATTTTCTTGGATTGACAGAATGGAAAGAGTGGAGAAACCTTTTTTTTACTCTCCTCGTTTGAAAAAAAACTGATGCCACTCTGATCACAGTTTGACTGACCATTTTTCTCAGATGTGTAGAAAACGGAGATGTGACATTACTGTCCTGAATTTGGTTAGCTGTTTTACTGGTGGTTAAGGGAATTTTCTGACTTCAGCTGTGTCTGATTTCTCAGGTCACAGATACTACTGAATATAGCGTTGGAGCGGGAAACCACCAGATCCTCCTCCACCAGTCTATGGAGAGACTGGAGATCAGGCCATGACTCATTGATGCTTTCAGCCTAATATAGGGAAAAGCACAGTACAAATGTTGTGCTGTGGGTTGTTGTTGCCACATGACATTCTCCCATGACTAGTGTTGAGCATTCCGATACCGCAAGTATCGGGTATCGGCCGATATCAGCGGTATCGGAATTCCGATACTTAATTCCGATACTTTTTTCATATCGGATTCCGGGATCGGAATCGGAATAGGAAGTTCCCATCATGCTATGAGCCTGCTTGCTTTGATTAAGCCAATGGGAATCCTCCGAAGTGTGGGCACATCCTGTTAGGCATGTAGGCATGTTAACTATTGGCATGGCTGTGATTGGCTGCCGAAATGATGTCATGATGCACTATAAAAGCCACCGCAGCCGCCATTTCTGGTCACTCTGCTGTGAATTCAGTTAGGGACAGGCTGCTGTAGAAGACTGTGAGGGACAGTTAGAAATAGCGATTCTAAAAACAATATTGTGCTTTATCCAGGCTACATAAACCACCACTGTAGCTTGCTTTTCCCTAGCAGCGCTGTTTTCACAGCTGTCTGCAAGGGCTGTGTGAGTGCAGCTCACGCTGTGGAGTGGGTCCTGCAGCCACGTCAGGCTGTAGGCCACCCAGTGTGATCACTGCTGCCTCATACATCTTTTATTTTTTGAGCTGCATTTTTTAAATAATTTCAATCTAGTGTGCTTCCATCCGTATCCATATACGTTGGTTGCAAACACTAGTAGTAGACAGCGGAGCCTTTCTGCAGCCTTTCAGTGCTAGTGTCCACTTTGCTGCACTGTTCACGGCTGTCAGAGAGGTCTCTGACTGTGTGTGAGTGCAGCTCACGCTGAGTAGTGTGTCCTGCAGCTACGTCTGGCTGTAGGACGCTCAGCGTGCGTCACTGCCTCACACATATTTTTATTTGAGTGCAGCTCATTTTTTCTTCTATTAGTGTGCATCCATCCGTCTCCATCTACGGTGGTTGCAAACACTATATAGGAGTACACAGCGGAGCCTTTCTGCAGCCTGTCAGTGCCAGTGCCCACTTAGCTGCACTGTTGACGGCTGTCTGAGAGGTCTCTGACTGTGTGTGAGTGCAGCTCACGCTGAGTAGAGTGTCCTGCAGCTACGTCTGGTTGTAGGACGCTCAACGTGCGTCACTGCCTCACACATATTTGTCTCTGAGTGCAGCTCATTTTTTCTTCTCCTATTAGTGTGCATCCATCCGTATCCATCAACATTGGTTGGTTGCAAACACTATATAGGAGTAGATAGAGGAGCCTTTTTTTCTGGCTTGTGCCCTGCCGGCGCAGCCAGATTAGTATTACCCAATTTTTTTGGAGCCTCATCTTTTGCATTGTAGGTTACCTGCCTGCATTGTAATAGCTCCAAAAAGTTGGTGATACTATCAGTTTCAATTCTTTGTTCTCATACTTTGAGTTTGTTTCAAACAAAGAAACCACATAAAAAGTTCACCAAACACTACATTTTGAACTTGTGTAGGCCACATCAGCTCCTATTAAAGTCTAGTCCACACACACACACTTCATAAAATTAGTGTTTCTTGTACCTGTAACCAGCTGTTCAGGAATAAGCACACTAAGGCCCCCCTTTGTCCTTTTTTGCCTATCTTAAGCAGTCTTGCAAGATGAAGAAGGCAGGGAGTAAGGCGCGGGGGCGTGGGCGTGGGCGTGGAGTTTCAGCAGGGAGAGGACGTGGGGATTCTGCAGGGAGAGGACGTGGGGATTCTACAGGTAGAGGACGTGGGGATTCTGGGCCTGCTGCGGGCACCAGTGGATCAGCATCCCCCAGTTTTAGCAGGCAACAGTCCTTTATGCGCAGCTTTGTAGGACCTCAACGTACCCCACTGCTGCGGGAGGAACAAATTGAAGCCGTTGTCGGATGGATGGCAGCTAACGCATCGACTTCAATTACTTCCGCATCCTCTCAGGGTCAGAGCACCGAAGAGCAACCATCTGTCTCTTCACCACCTGCCAAAGTGCCCAGGCAGTCAGAGAGACATGGACAGGAGCCATCACAATCTCTACTTCTGTTCTCGGAATCTGTTGGCTTGGAAAGAGGGGGCCAGCCAAGCAGCATTCCTGAATGTGAAGAAGAGGGAGTATGCAGTGATGCGCAACTTCTTTGTCCCTCTGAATCTGAAGAGGCGAGTGGGCCAGTGCCTATGGTCAGCACACCTCAGTACGCATCAGATGATGACGAGACTCAGTTGCCACTTTCTGGTGCGTACGGTGCTGGCGAGACAACCCCGGAGAAGCAGCTGTTTGAAGAGGGGAGGGAAGATGATGAGGTCCTTGACCCATCATGGCGTGAGCAACAGGAAGGTGGTGGGAGCAGCTCGGAGGAAGAGATTCCCCTACCGGCCAAAACAGGAGGCAGAGGGAGGGGGAAGACTTGGTTGCCTGTACCCTCCACTTCGGCACCCGTTAGGAGCATTCCTCCTTCCAAAGGCAAACCGGGCGCTCACAAGAGTTGCAGTGCGTGGTCCTTTTTTGACACAGTTGCAGATGACATTTGCTTTGTCAAATGCAAGCTGTGTCATCAGAGAGTCAAAAGAGGGAGAAATGTCAGCAACCTCAATACCACAAATATGTGGAAACATGTGCGCACCAAGCACGAGTTGGAGTTGCAGAGACACCCTCAAGACGTAGGCCAACGTACAGCACCACCTACCACCTCTTCAGTTCGTGTTGGGCCCTCTTCCTCCAGCTCACACACTGCTGGTTCGGCTTCCTCACAGGATCGCCAAGGAAGAACCTCTGCCACTGTTGTCCGGAGACCCTGTCAGATTCCACCCATAACAGCACGTTCCCATCCATCACAGCCATCGGTAGCACAGGCATGGGATAAAAGGCGCCCTTACTCGGCAAACCATCCCCGAGCACAGTCTCTGAATGCTGGCATTGCCAAACTTCTGGCAGTTGAAATGCTGTCATTCAGGCTGGTGGACACTGACACCTTCCGGGACTTAATGGCATTGGCAGTCCCCCAATACAACGTGCCCAGCCGCTTTTATTTCAGCAGGCGAGCCGTCCCTGCCCTGCAGAAACATGTTGAGGGCAAAATAAAACATGCGCTACTAAACGCCGTTAGTAGCAAGGTCCACCTGACCACCGATGCGTGGACCAGTAACCATGGACAGGGACGATACCTTTCCCTCACTGCCCACTGGGTCAATGTTGTGGAGCCGGGTACGGATCTGGAGAGTGGCGCTGTACGTGTTCTTCCAACGCCACGGATTGCAGGACTCCAGTCTGTACACATAGACTCCTCCTCCTACTCAAGTTCCTCAGAAACAGCAGAGCAGGAGCCTGTTACGACCGATATGAGCACAGCCGTGGCCAAACGTCAACAGGCTGTACTCAAATTAATTTCTTTGGGGAATCGAAGCCACACAGCGCAGGAGCTCTGGAATGCTATCAAGCTGGAGAGCGATGTGTGGTTTGGGCCAGCGAATCTCCAGCCGGGCTTGGTAGTGTGTGACAATGGCCGAAATCTGGTGGCAGCTCTTGGCCTAGGCAACCTCACACACATCCCATGTCTGGCACATGTTCTTAACTTGGTCGTGCAGAGCTTTCTGAGGGACTATCCGGATCTTGATGCACTGTTGCACAAGGTCCGCATAGAGTGCGCTCACTTGCGACGTTCCAGCACGGCAAGATCGCGCCTCGCTGCTCTGCAGCGACGATTTGGCCTTCCAGAACATCGCATCATATGTGACCTACCCACCCGGTGGAATTCAACGTTACATATGTTGGAGCGGTTGTGTGAGCAGCAGGCAGCAGTCATGGAGTACCAGCTGCATCAGGCGCAAACAAGTCGCACTGTGCGCCGTTCACACTTCAGCACCATTGAGTGGGCCTCTATGAAGGACATCTGCCTCGTTTTGCGTGCCTTCGATGAATCCACGCGGATGGCGAGTGCAGATGATGCACTAGTCAGCATGACTGTCCCCCTTATCTGCCTGCTTCAACAAACACTGCAAGCACTAAGGGATGAGGTTTCAGAAGAGGTGGAGGATGAGGAGTCCCAAATGCCATCTGCTTCTGGACAGTCTGCGCTACGTGTTTCCTCACAAAGGCCTAGGCAGGGGACACTTTGTGAGGAGGATGAGGAGGAGTCGATGGAGGAGGAAGACATCTCTCCAGAGGAGGGAGGTACACAAACCTCTACTCAGTATGTACAGCGAGGGTGGGGTGATGCAGAGCAGGTCGAGGTCACGCCTCAAACAGGGGACAGCGGTTCTTTGGCAGTTGGGAGTCTGCAGCACATGGTTGATTTCATGCTGCAGTGCCTGAGAAACGACCGCCGCATCGCCCACATTCTCGTCTCGGCTGATTATTGGGTGTACACCCTCCTAGATCCTCGCTACCGGGACAGCGTACAAAGGCTCATACCAACGTTGAACCGGGAGCGTAAAATGCGGGAGTACGAAGAGTCACTGGTGCAGTCCATGTTTTCCATTCCACCCGACAGCATTGTTGCAAGTGCTTTACAAAGCAGCTCTGTGCGTCGAGGCAGTGGAGGAAACTCTGCACAAAGAGGGAGCAGAGGCAGTGCCGCAGCACAAGGCAAGACCACTATGGCCCAAATGTGGCAAAGTTTTGTGTGTCCACCACAATTGTCTACACCATCAGCGACGCCTCGAGTCAGCAGGAGGCAACGCTTCCGTCAGATGGTGTCAGACTACATGTCTTGCCCTGTCGCTGTACTCCCAGATGGCTCTTCCCCCTTCAAGTTTTGGGTCTCTAAGCTGGATACATGGCCAGAGCTTAGCCAGTATGCATTGGAGGTGCTGGCTTGCCCTGCTGCCAGTGTATTATCGGAACGTGTCTTTAGTGCCGCAGGTGGTGTACTAACAGACCGTCGCACGCGACTATCTTCCGATAATGTTGACCGGCTGACTTTTCTGAAAATGAACAAGGCCTGGATCTCCAAAGACTTTGCCATTCCTCTTACAGACTAAATTAGTGGTTGGCAACTGTATCCAGGTCTGCTGGTGTGTTCATTTTTCTACCACCTGAACTATAATCCCTGTGCTTCAACACAGCCAGTTGTCGCTCAGATGTGTCGTCTGCACAGAGAAACACACTAGCTCCTGTGTTACTGGGGTTCAGTAATGCCAGCTGATCCCCTGCTGTGTGGACGGCAGAGTCACCAGCTCCATCAACATTCAAACCACTACTGATTTTTAACCGTGCCCAACTTAGGTCTCTGGCTCCACTGTCTCTACTATTTCCCCTGACCTCCAACCCCGCCATCTACATCTCTGAAGTGGCGTCAGCACAATCTACACTTGTTCCTGTGTTCCTGTGGCTCAGTCCCATCAGTTTATCCCCTGATGTGTGTCCGGCAAGGTCTCCTGCTCTGTCCACATTCCCATAACCAGTAGTGGGAATGAGGACAGAGCTGGCGAACTTGCCGGACAAACATCAGGGGATCAACTGATGGGACTGAGCACCAGTAACACAGGAACAAGTGTAGATTGTGCTGACGCCACTTCAGAGATGTAGCTGGCGGGGTTGGAGGCCAGGGTAAATAGTAGAGACAGTGGAGCCAGAGGCCTAAGTGGAGCATGGTTAGAATCAGTAGTAGTCCACAACCTCCATAAAAACCGCTGCCCATTGGCCTCTGCATGCGGCATGCGTAATCCTGGGCACCAACAGCGTCAGTTGGTGTTCAGAAGTGTCGTCTCCACAGAGCCAAACACATTCGTTCAAGTGTTAGTGGGGTTCAGCACTGCCAGCTGTTCCCCTGCTGTGGAGATGGCAAGTCTCCTGCTGCCTTCACCTGCCCAAATCCAGTAGGCCCCAGCCTGCTCCTCGCCTAATCCTGGGCTCCAACAGCGTCAGTTGGTGTTCAGAAGTGTCGTCTCCACAGAGCCAAACACATTCGTTCAAGTGTTAGTGGGGTTCAGCACTGCCAGCTGTTCCCCTGCTGTGGAGATGGCAAGTCTCCTGCTGCATTCACCTGCCAAAATCCAGTAGGCCCCAGCCTGCTCCTCGCCTAATCCTGGGCTCCAACAGCGTCAGTTGGTGTTCAGAAGTGTCGTCTCCACAGAGCCAAACACATTCGTTCAAGTGTTAGTGGGGTTCAGCACTGCCAGCTGTTCCCCTGCTGTGGAGATGGCAAGTCTCCTGCTGCCTTCACCTGCCAAAATCCAGTAGGCCCCAGCCTGCTCCTCGCCTAATCCTGGGCTCCAACAGCGTCAGTTGGTGTTCAGAAGTGTCGTCTCCACAGAGCCAAACACGTTCGTTCAAGTGTTAGTGGGGTTCAGCACTGCCAGCTGTTCCCCTGCTGTGGAGATGGCAAGTCTCCTGCTGCCTTCACCTGCCCAAATCCAGTAGGCCCCAGCCTGCTCCTCGCCTAATCCTGGGCTCCAACAGCGTCAGTTGGTGTTCAGAAGTGTCGTCTCCACAGAGCCAAACACGTTCGTTCAAGTGTTAGTGGGGTTCAGCACTGCCAGCTGTTCCCCTGCTGTGGAGATGGCAAGTCTCCTGCTGCATTCACCTGCCAAAATCCAGTAGGCCCCAGCCTGCTCCTCGCCTAATCCTGGGCTCCAACAGCGTCAGTTGGTGTTCAGAAGTGTCGTCTCCACAGAACCAAACACGTTCGTTCAAGTGTTAGTGGGGTTCAGCACTGCCAGCTGTTCCCCTGCTGTGGAGATGGCAAGTCTCCTGCTGCCTTCACCTGCCAAAATCCAGTAGGCCCCAGCCTGCTCCTCGCCTAATCCTGGGCTCCAACAGCGTCAGTTGGTGTTCAGAAGTGTCGTCTCCACAGAACCAAACACGTTCGTTCAAGTGTTAGTGGGGTTCAGCACTGCCAGCTGTTCCCCTGCTGTGGAGATGGCAAGTCTCCTGCTGCCTTCACCTGCCCAAATCCAGTAGGCCCCAGCCTGCTCCTCGCCTAATCCTGGGCTCCAACAGCGTCAGTTGGTGTTCAGAAGTGTCGTCTCCACAGAGCCAAACACATTCGTTCAAGTGTTAGTGGGGTTCAGCACTGCCAGCTGTTCCCCTGCTGTGGAGATGGCAAGTCTCCTGCTGCCTTCACCTGCCAAAATCCAGTAGGCCCCAGCCTGCTCCTCGCCTAATCCTGGGCTCCAACAGCGTCAGTTGGTGTTCAGAAGTGTCGTCTCCACAGAGCCAAACACGTTCGTTCAAGTGTTAGTGGGGTTCAGCACTGCCAGCTGTTCCCCTGCTGTGGAGATGGCAAGTCTCCTGCTGCATTCACCTGCCAAAAACCATTAGGCCCCAGCCTGCTCCTCGCCTAATCCTGGGCTCCAACAGCGTCAGTTGGTGTTCAGAAGTGTCGTCTCCACAGAACCAAACACATTCGTTCAAGTGTTAGTGGGGTTCAGCACTGCCAGCTGTTCCCCTGCTGTGGAGATGGCAAGTCTCCTGCTGCCTTCACCTGCCAAAATCCAGTAGGCCCCAGCCTGCTCCTCGCCTAATCCTGGGCTCCAACAGCGTCAGTTGGTGTTCAGAAGTGTCGTCTCCACAGAGCCAAACACATTCGTTCAAGTGTTAGTGGGGTTCAGCACTGCCAGCTGTTCCCCTGCTGTGGAGATGGCAGTCTCTCCTGCTGTCTCCGCATTACAAAGACAGTAGGCCTCTGCCTACACCCTCCTATTTCCTGGGCTTCAACACAGCCAGTTGTAGTTCGGAAGTGCCGTCCACACGGAAAGAGACACTTGCTCCCGTGTCTCAGTGGGGTTCAGTAACGTCAGCTGATCCCCTGCTGTGTGGATGGCAGTCTCTCCTGCTGTCACCTCATTCAAAATTCAGTAGGCCTCTGCCTACACCCTCCTATTTCCTGGGCTTCAACACAGCCAGTTGTAGTTCGGAAGTGCCGTCCACACGGAAAGAGATACTTGCTCCCGTGTCTCAGTGGGGTTCAGTAACGTCAGCTGATCCCCTGCTGTGTGGATGGCAGTCTCTCCTGCTGTAAACTCATTCAAAATACAGTAGGCCTCTGCCTACACCCTCCTATTTCCTGGGCTTCAACACAGCCAGTTGTAGTTCGGAAGTGCCGTCCACACGGAAAGAGACACTTGCTCCCGTGTCTCAGTGGGGTTCAGTAACGTCAGCTGATCCCCTGCTGTGTGGATGGCAGTCTCTCCTGCTGTAAACTCATTCAAAATACAGTAGGCCTCTGCCTACACCCTCCTATTTCCTGGGCTTCAACACAGCCAGTTGTAGTTCGGAAGTCCTGTCCACACGGAAAGAGATACTTGCTCCCGTGTCTCAGTGGGGTTCAGTAACGTCAGCTGATCCCCTGCTGTGTGGATGGCAGTCTCTCCTGCTGTCACCTCATTCAAAATTCAGTAGGCCTCTGCCTACACCCTCCTATTTCCTGGGCTTCAACACAGCCAGTTGTAGTTCGGAAGTGCCGTCCACACGGAAAGAGATACTTGCTCCCGTGTCTCAGTGGGGTTCAGTAACGTCAGCTGATCCCCTGCTGTGTGGATGGCAGTCTCTCCTGCTGTCACCTCATTCAAAATTCAGTAGGCCTCTGCCTACACCCTCCTATTTCCTGGGCTTCAACACAGCCAGTTGTAGTTCGGAAGTGCCGTCCACACGGAAAGAGATACTTGCTCCCGTGTCTCAGTGGGGTTCAGTAACGTCAGCTGATCCCCTGCTGTGTGGATGGCAGTCTCTCCTGCTGTAAACTCATTCAAAATACAGTAGGCCTCTGCCTACACCCTCCTATTTCCTGGGCTTCAACACAGCCAGTTGTAGTTCGGAAGTGCCGTCCACACGGAAAGAGATACTTGCTCCCGTGTCTCAGTGGGGTTCAGTAACGTCAGCTGATCCCCTGCTGTGTGGATGGCAGTCTCTCCTGCTGTAAACTCATTCAAAATACAGTAGGCCTCTGCCTACACCCTCCTATTTCCTGGGCTTCAACACAGCCAGTTGTAGTTCGGAAGTGCCGTCCACACGGAAAGAGATACTTGCTCCCGTGTCTCAGTGGGGTTCAGTAACGTCAGCTGATCCCCTGCTGTGTGGATGGCAGTCTCTCCTGCTGTAAACTCATTCAAAATACAGTAGGCCTCTGCCTACACCCTCCTATTTCCTGGGCTTCAACACAGCCAGTTGTAGTTCGGAAGTGCCGTCCACACGGAAAGAGACACTTGCTCCCGTGTCTCAGTGGGGTTCAGTAACGTCAGCTGATCCCCTGCTGTGTGGATGGCAGTCTCTCCTGCTGTCACCTCATTCAAAATTCAGTAGGCCTCTGCCTACACCCTCCTATTTCCTGGGCTTCAACACAGCCAGTTGTAGTTCGGAAGTGCCGTCCACACGGAAAGAGATACTTGCTCCCGTGTCTCAGTGGGGTTCAGTAACGTCAGCTGATCCCCTGCTGTGTGGATGGCAGTCTCTCCTGCTGTAAACTCATTCAAAATACAGTAGGCCTCTGCCTACACCCTCCTATTTCCTGGGCTTCAACACAGCCAGTTGTAGTTCGGAAGTGCCGTCCACACGGAAAGAGACACTTGCTCCCGTGTCTCAGTGGGGTTCAGTAACGTCAGCTGATCCCCTGCTGTGTGGATGGCAGTCTCTCCTGCTGTAAACTCATTCAAAATACAGTAGGCCTCTGCCTACACCCTCCTATTTCCTGGGCTTCAACACAGCCAGTTGTAGTTCGGAAGTGCCGTCCACACGGAAAGAGATACTTGCTCCCGTGTCTCAGTGGGGTTCAGTAACGTCAGCTGATCCCCTGCTGTGTGGATGGCAGTCTCTCCTGCTGTCACCTCATTCAAAATTCAGTAGGCCTCTGCCTACACCCTCCTATTTCCTGGGCTTCAACACAGCCAGTTGTAGTTCGGAAGTGCCGTCCACACGGAAAGAGATACTTGCTCCCGTGTCTCAGTGGGGTTCAGTAACGTCAGCTGATCCCCTGCTGTGTGGATGGCAGTCTCTCCTGCTGTCACCTCATTCAAAATTCAGTAGGCCTCTGCCTACACCCTCCTATTTCCTGGGCTTCAACACAGCCAGTTGTAGTTCGGAAGTGCCGTCCACACGGAAAGAGATACTTGCTCCCGTGTCTCAGTGGGGTTCAGTAACGTCAGCTGATCCCCTGCTGTGTGGATGGCAGTCTCTCCTGCTGTCACCTCATTCAAAATTCAGTAGGCCTCTGCCTACACCCTCCTATTTCCTGGGCTTCAACACAGCCAGTTGTAGTTCGGAAGTGCCGTCCACACGGAAAGAGATACTTGCTCCCGTGTCTCAGTGGGGTTCAGTAACGTCAGCTGATCCCCTGCTGTGTGGATGGCAGTCTCTCCTGCTGTAAACTCATTCAAAATACAGTAGGCCTCTGCCTACACCCTCCTATTTCCTGGGCTTCAACACAGCCAGTTGTAGTTCGGAAGTGCCGTCCACACGGAAAGAGATACTTGCTCCCGTGTCTCAGTGGGGTTCAGTAACGTCAGCTGATCCCCTGCTGTGTGGATGGCAGTCTCTCCTGCTGTCACCTCATTCAAAATTCAGTAGGCCTCTGCCTACACCCTCCTATTTCCTGGGCTTCAACACAGCCAGTTGTAGTTCGGAAGTGCCGTCCACACGGAAAGAGATACTTGCTCCCGTGTCTCAGTGGGGTTCAGTAACGTCAGCTGATCCCCTGCTGTGTGGATGGCAGTCTCTCCTGCTGTAAACTCATTCAAAATACAGTAGGCCTCTGCCTACACCCTCCTATTTCCTGGGCTTCAACACAGCCAGTTGTAGTTCGGAAGTGCCGTCCACACGGAAAGAGACACTTGCTCCCGTGTCTCAGTGGGGTTCAGTAACGTCAGCTGATCCCCTGCTGTGTGGATGGCAGTCTCTCCTGCTGTCACCTCATTCAAAATTCAGTAGGCCTCTGCCTACACCCTCCTATTTCCTGGGCTTCAACACAGCCAGTTGTAGTTCGGAAGTGCCGTCCACACGGAAAGAGATACTTGCTCCCGTGTCTCAGTGGGGTTCAGTAACGTCAGCTGATCCCCTGCTGTGTGGATGGCAGTCTCTCCTGCTGTAAACTCATTCAAAATACAGTAGGCCTCTGCCTACACCCTCCTATTTCCTGGGCTTCAACACAGCCAGTTGTAGTTCGGAAGTGCCGTCCACACGGAAAGAGATACTTGCTCCCGTGTCTCAGTGGGGTTCAGTAACGTCAGCTGATCCCCTGCTTTGTGGATGGCAGTCTCTCCTGCTGTAAACTCATTCAAAATACAGTAGGCCTCTGCCTACACCCTCCTATTTCCTGGGCTTCAACACAGCCAGTTGTAGTTCGGAAGTGCCGTCCACACGGAAAGAGATACTTGCTCCCGTGTCTCAGTGGGGTTCAGTAATGTCAGCTGATCCCCTGCTGTGTGGATGGCAAAGTCTCCTGCTGCCTACACAGTCGTACCACTACTGATTTTTAACCGTGCTCCAATTAGGCCTGTGGCTCCACTGTCTCTCGTATTTCCCCTGTCCTCCAACCCTGCCAGTTACAGCTCCGAAGTGGCGTCTGCACAATCCACACTTGTTCCTGTGTTACAGGTGTTCAGTCCGATCAGTTAATCCCCTGATGTGTGTCCGGCAATGTCGCCTGCTCTGTCCACATTCCCATTATCGGAATGTGGACAGAGCAGGCGACATTGCCGGACACACATCAGGGGATTAACTGACCGGACTGAACACCTGTAACACAGGAACAAGTGTGGATTGTGCAGACGCCACTTCGGAGCTGTAACTGGCGGGGTTGGAGGACAGGGGAAATACGAAAATCAGTGAATCCACAGGCCTAAGTGGAGCTTGGTTCAAATTAGTAGTCTACAACCGATCTTAAAATTTCTTCAATGCAGCCTAAGCCTGCTCCGTGCTTGTCCCTGGGCTTCAACACAGCCAGTTGTTGCTCGGAAGTGCCGTCTTCACAGAGTAAAACACTAGCTCCTGTGTTTGTGGGGTTCAGTAACGTCAGCTGTTCCCCTGCTGTTTTGATGGCAATCTGTCCTGCTGCCTCCCAATTGACAGCACATCAGGCCTCAGCCTGCTAAGTGCTTGTCCTGGGCTCCAACATCGCCAGTTGCTGCTCATAACTGACTTTGGCACGGGTACTCCCTCCTGCCCAGCTTGGTTCCAGCCCTGCCTGCTGTTTCCGGGAAGTGTCAATGTCAGTTTGCCACCCCAAGTTGCCATGTCGTGTTGCGGTTGGGTTAGCCGAGGCTAGGGTGCCAGCAGTTTAGGTGCTTCCTATGTGGACTGCGGGTTCTGGTAAGAAAGGTTTGTTCCATAGTGCCAGTAGGACAAGCACCCCCTGTAGGACTGTGTGATTCGGTAACTGCGGCCAGCTTGCGGCATGCCAACTTTGCTTTTCAGGGGTAACTTCTGATACCCCTCCGGGTTCCAGCACCGTCAGCTGGTTCTCATCAGAGCCTTTGGCCTAGGTGCCTCCATCTCGGTATCCGAGTTCCAGCAACGTCTGCTGGTCCTTGGTAGTGCTTTGTAGCACAGGTACCTCCTGCTTAGTAACCGGGTTCCAGCACCGTCAGCTGGTCCTCGGTTGTGCCATTGGCTCTTATTCCTTCTGCTGCCCCTCCGGGTGCCAGCACTGTCAGCTGGTCCTCGCTATTTCCATTTGCTCTTGCAGCTTATGCTACCCCTCCGGGTTCCAGCACCGTCAGCTGGTTCTCGTCAGAGCCTTTGGCCTAGGTGCCTCCATCTCGGTATCCGAGTTCCGGCAACGTCTGCTGGTCCTTGGTAGTGCTTTGTAGCACAGGTACCTCCTGCTTAGTAACCGGGTTCCAGCACCGTCAGCTGGTCCTCGGTTGTGCCATTGGCTCTTATTCCTTCTGCTGCCCCTCCGGGTGCCAGCACTGTCAGCTGGTCCTCGCTATTTCCATTTGCTCTTGCAGCTTATGCTACCCCTCCGGGTTCCAGCACCGTCAGCTGGTTCTCGTCAGAGCGTTTGGCCTAGGTGCCTCCATCTCGGTATCCGAGTTCCGGCAACGTCTGCTGGTCCTTGGTAGTGCTTTGTAGCACAGGTACCTCCTGCTTAGTAACCGGGTTCCAGCACCGTCAGCTGGTCCTCGGTAGTGCCATTGGCTCTTGTTCCTTCTGCTGCCCCTCCGGGTGCCAGTACCGTCAGCTGGTTCAAGAGGACAAAGAACAGGAAGACAACCACCAAGATGCAGAACAACAAGAGAGAGAAGACAAAGAAGCATAAAAAAAACAAAGCAGAAGAACATTAAGCATAAGACTAATACTCTGAGCAAATGATATTATCTTATTTATAAGCAGAAGAAGACTAAGCAGTGTATGGGGGTGAGTCCGTTCCTCCTCGTGGTGCCCCTGGAAAAGGCCTGCTTCTGCAGGCCAAACTGAACGCGGACAAATCCTGTTGTAAATCTTTTGTGACAGGCAGAACGGAAGGTGTAAACTTCTAACTTTTCTAGATAACAACTACAGGAATGCCTGACACAAACAAGAATATGATGAAGAAGAATAGGAAGAAGATGAAGAAGCTGAATATGTAGAATAATAATTGTTGAATAAGAAGAATATGAAGAATGTAAGAAAAGGAAGAAGAAGAAGAAGAAGAAGAAGAAGAAGAAGAAGAAGAAGAAGAAGAATGTAAAAAAAGGAATAAGAAGAAGAATGTAAAAAAAGGAAGTAGAAGAAGAAGAAGAAGAATGTAAAAAAAGGAAGTAGAAGAAGAAGACATACATGTCTGGCAAAATATAAATGAGGCTAACATAGTCAATATCTTTGTAACTCCTAACATCTTTAAAAAAAAAAGTTTAATTCCTGCTATTCCATTTGATTGGGCTAAACCTCTATGGCTTTAATGTCTCCTCCACCTCCCACAATACATTCTACATTATTCTTAGTTGTTTTTCTTCATGTAGAATTAACCTACAAGGAAAGAAAGGTTTTTTTTTAATTCCGATATTTTGGCCCCATTGACTTGCATTGGTTCCCGGTATCGGAATCGGCGATACCGATACTTTTTTTTAAGATCGGCCGATCCATTCCGATCCGATATTTTCAAGTATCGGCTGGTATCGCTCAACTCTACCCATGACCTAAAGGTCCTGCTGGATATTTAGTCTCTGTAATAACCTGCAGGTACTGAGGATGTCGCCATGGATCAGAGACAGACTAAGAGTTAAAGGGTTTATTTACAGGGGATAAATTCTCCACGCAGGGAGGAGCAGTAAGGGGATCAAATGATGAGTAAGAGTAAGATTAACAATATAAACAGCAAAATAGACTAAGAAAACTACTAAACAGTTATGCAGAGTTGAGACGGTTCGACTGGCATTAATATGACTTATCAGTCCGGGGAAAGCTTGATTGCAGGGTCTCTTTCTACCACATTGGCGCCGTCAACAGCAGTGCTCACAGTCTCTGTAGTGTCCTCTGGATGTAGCTGGAACCTCTGGTCATGGAGGGTACCGAATCCACGTACTCACATACAGTGTGCACTATGTCTCGTACTTCAGTCCCAGAACTCTGACAGGGAGTTCTCTCTCTGGAAGCAGGGTGCTTCAGACTGTTTTCTCTTTGGCGTGCTCACCCCTGTCTCTGGCACGCTCTCCTCCATGCCTGCTTTCGTGCCCTCTGCCTGAACATCTTCTGGTCCACCACCCCTTCCTTTTCCTCCCTGTCCCTTGCAGTCACATGGTCCAGTCGGTCCAGGGCAGAAAGTCTTCCCCCCAGCAACCCTGCTGTCTGGCTGAGTGGTTCCGGATAAGGAGCAGGGAAGGTAACTTCCTTTGGACTCTTCCTTCTCTTCACCCCCTTACATTCTCCCTCTCTTAAAGCTCTCCATTCCACGGGTGAGGGTTCGTCGTACTCCACTGTGTACACCTGTGGACCGACAGCTGCCCACAACTTTCACAACTCCTCTTGTCTTGCTGGATCCAAGTTCTTCCAGTAAGGCTGGTCAAAAATACTCCAGTCTTCATCCTCATCTTCATCAGCTGCAGAAGAGAATACCTCAGATGAACTTGGCTTTGTCTTCTTCTTTTTCTTCTTCTTTCTTTTTACTTTGTCGGTAGCAGACATTTGAGTAGACGATTTGCCCTTCTCTTTGTCGTTATCGACAATTTTGGGAGTTCCTTGCTTGGGCTACTCGGTCTGGGTGCTTAGTACAGGTGACTTTTCTCAATAGCTACCCCCTCTTTGACAGGAGCACTCTTGCCAAAACTAGAACCGGATGGATTAAGACCATGCAAGCCGGAACCTTCATCATCCGTGCCGGGCTCTGTAGGCGTCACTTCTCAGGGCTTCACAACCACTCTGCCTGCCTCACACAGCTGTTTCATCTCTTCTGTCTGGTCAGGATCTAGGAAACTGACAGCCGGCACACGCTCCACCTCAGGGGACAACACTAACGGCTCTTCCTTCTCATTGATGAGAACAATAGGAGCGTGCGTCTCGGGAACTCTTATCACATCTTCTTTGCTGGTAGCTTGTGGCGTGCCTCATGGTGACTTACTTTGATGGGCCACTTGGGCAATCATCCCTTCCTCCTCTTCAGGTCGAACCTCACCGTCGACAAATCTAGACCCTGGTTGGAGTTCTACTAATCCCGCCACCACGCGTCAAGACAGTACAGACATTTGACCATGGACAGTCGACATCCTCTCTACCTCTTCTCGTCGTCTGACACCGTGACATTGTCTTGTTCTGAGTGGAGCTCTCCTCCTGCTGTACCATTCCCTCCAGGGGCTACGCTCTCTCCAATTAGCAGAACCCTCCAAGGTCACCACTTTTCTCAGGTAGGGTAATTTGTGGACAGGTGTCCCACTCTTTTGCATGCCCAGCAGTCACCTCTGCATCTGTCTGGTGGGCGCTTTGGTCTGGTTCGTCGACCTCGGTGGGAAGCATCTCTCATCTGCGGCTGCTCTTCACTCCAGGATATGGGGTTACACTCTGGAGCCGCCACTGAAGTCTTCCTCATGCTACGCACCTCTCCTCTATCTCCCTCCATCTGCTTCCTTGCGTTACCTCGGGGTATTCCGCTGGTCCCCAAAACAGCAGTAGGGGCTTCCCCCAGACTCTCGATCTTTTCCCAAATTCTTCTTCAGCCGTGAATCCCGGGTCCATGTCGTCTCTCCTTTATTTGGGCTGAGTACTCCGCAGTTGTAGCATGTGGGTGGTTTTCTCCTCCGAGCAGCACTAGTCTCACGTTGGGGGGAGGTCTCTCTGTCTCACATCGGTAGGCTGGACTCTACAGCAGGGGTCCTCTTATATTCAGTCATTTCTTCGCGGACCCACTTAATCTCTTTCTTTAAGTCTTCTACCCATTGAGGGGCATCTACCTCCCTGCTCCATACCTTCCCCACTGACATTATCACTCCCTGCCCCTGCTCGCACGTGCGCACCTCACTCCCATCCTCAGAAAATGTCATGCCTGGCTTAACCCACATACTCTCTCTCAAGGCCTGCTTAATCAACACGTCATGCAAACCTGTCACCAGTTGGTCTCATAGCACAACGCCAATTGGCCCCACACCTTTGCCATCTTTCCGTATGATGGCAGTATGGAGTTCATGAACTGCGTCATGGTCCCCCCCTCTCTTTGTACCCAGCGAAACAGTCACATGCGCAGCTCCCCTATGTCAGTGGGGTCCACATGCGTCTCCTCAAGTATACGCAGAACTTTGTCGAGGGTATCTCTCGCCTGGGGGGGTCTAAGCATAACAGAGTCCTATGCATCCCCCTCTAGGGCCATCACAGCTATTTCTGCCTCCAGAGCCGGCATCATGGGATGCATTTGCATCATCCCTTGGATGTGCTCTGTCCAACTCCACAGCATAACATTGCTCCCAGAGAATTTTGGCAAATTAATTAGCATTGTTCCCAGGGAAATGCTAGCCCTGGGGCCTCCCTCAAATGCTTGTTCTGCCCCCTCCGCGCAGTTGTGCAACATACTGCCGACTACGCCACTTGTAATAACCTGCAGGTACTGAGAATGTCACCACGGATCAGAGACAGACCAAGAGGTAAAGGGTTTATTTACAGGGGATAAATTCTCCACACAGCGAGGAGCAGTAAGGAGATCAAATGAGTAAGAGCTACAATATAACCAGCAAAATAGACTAAGAAAACTACTAAACAGATATGCAGAGTTGAGTTGGTTCGACTGGCATTAATATGACTTATCAGTCCAGAGAAAGCTTGATTGCAGAGTCTCTTTCTCCCACGTTGGCACCATCAACAGCAGCGCTCGCAGTCTCTGTAGTCTCCTCTGGATGTAGCTGGAACCTCAGGGGTTAAGTTTCTGCAGTCTCTTCTCAGGGTGAAGCTGCAACCTCAGGGGTTAAAGCAGGAAGCAGGGAGACGCTGCAGTACTGAGTTTCCCCTTCTCTAAGTCTCTGTATGTTACGCTGTCAGTCTCTCTGCAGCAACAATGCTACGCACATTGGGAAGTCTGCACAGATTGAACTGTGGAGGAGACATCCAATAGATAGTCTGCAGAAACAAGGAGTAGGACACATGTAAGGTGTGTATATGTGTTGATGTAGCACAGTTGTGTCTACACTGTGGAGGCATCACACTATGTGTATAGGGCACTGTGGGGGTCCCTGAGGAAGCGACAGTAATGCAAAATGCGTGTCAGGGAACACAGCCGTGGTCTTGGCAGGATCAACAAAAATATGGGTAATTATGTAAGGGGGTGACAGAGGCCTTCATATGTCTCCCCCTCTTTGAACAATGCTCACATTAAATACGTGTGGTTCCATGGAGTTTATAAATGTTGATGTATTAATTTACATGTATTGTGTATAGGATTAGGGATAGAAGATAGAAGAGAAGGTAGCAGTAGCATAGGACAATAGTGTGCATAGAATAATGGGGCCCCATAGAGATAGGAATGAGAGTCTTAGAATAAGGGCTCATACTCTCGCATGAAAACATGGCACTGCCGCCGGCACTGGGACCGGAGCGTGCGGCTACATGTATTTCTAAGCAGCCACACGTGCCAGTCCCAGTGCCGGCGGCAGTGCCTGGTTTTCATGCGAGAGACTTTGCAGCATATAGCCATTAATGATAGACAGTGCTTCACTGTTCTCCCATTGGATTTCTTTTTTCCTTACTATATACTGAGCAATAACTGAATTTAAGAGCATCAGTTTATATAGTTACCTTGCAGGGATTTTTTTCAATTAGATAAACCCTTTTGTTGCACACATATTGCTACTTTTCATTCCTGACCGACTCTCCGGCCTCCTTTTTTCACCCATGGATCAAACTACATTGTACCCATATAAATTTTATATTGTTCATATATATTTCTGTAATCTTCTGTATTATGAATGAAATCTTTACATTTTTTAGCATATTTGGACTCTGTTTTTCTCCTTGTAAAGTATATTGTTGTGAGTCGCTAACTATATGGGTACACCATTATTCTAGAACTGATATTCTTGTTTGACCTGCAGAGAAGCTGTTAATCTGCAGGTTTACATTCCTCACGTGATCCCTTCCCCTCTCTTGTGCAAACCGCATAGTGTACCAGCAGCATGCTTAGTGCATGCGTGCGCATGCTCTTCTGTTCTTACAGTTCTTAAGAACTGTTCTTACAGTTGCAGTGCATGCACATGGTACAATTCCCCCTGTATGAGGAATCTGCTGCGTTCAAGGCAGGAACAGTGAGTAAGACAGCGTCCCCGCATGGTGGGAGGAGGGCAACCATGCGGAGGCGCCGGCAGACGCTACATATAGCGTAAAAAAGAATTGTAAGTACTCTCACCCTCTGATGCACAATACCTAGAATAACAATCTAACAAGTTATAACCCTTCAATAACTAGTCATCTATTATCGGTCGCAATATGGCTTCTGTGATTTCTTTGCGGAGATTGTGGCTCCCCACTGTCTCTCAAAGAGCAATGTGGCTCTCCAGGTAAAAAAGGTTGAGGACTACTGCTCTAGGATGTTGCTGCCTGCTTATGCTTGGGCAACTCATACAGGAAGAAGATGTATGTGCCTCTGGTGAAAATGAACCAATAACACACTCTTGAACTTAAAAAAAGGTAATTTATTATGTGCCAATACTTTTATTTGATGATATCTCTGCAAAAGAGAAGCAGATATATTTAAAAACCAACACATGTTATTCCACACTGCAGCCACTATTATATCATGTGTCCAGTTGAATATGAGAAATTTGGTGAAATAAAGTCTATGTTATTAATTTTCACTTTTGTTGAATGAATGAGTAAGCATAATATTACGTAGATTATAATAATCAGAAAATAGAACAGTGTTGCAGTGCAGCATGTATTAAATGAAAGGACTGTAGAATTGCTAGAAGAGAAAGCATACTAAAGACGGTTTCACACATTCGTGTCTCTGGTATGTGTAGTTACAGTTTTCTCACATAACGGAGACACTGGCACACGTAGACCCATTCAAATGAATGGGTCTATGTGCATGTCAGCATGTTTTTACGGACCGTGTGTCCGTGTGAAAAACACTCTGACATGTCCGTTTTTTACCCGCAGCACGGTCCGCAAAATGTACACACGGAGAACAGTGCACACTGTCCTCCGTGTGCACGGATGGCCGCCAGGGAAGAAGCGGCTATTATAAGTGCTGTTCCCTGGCGGCTGGTGCTGAAGCTGGCATTCGAGCAGAGGAGAACGATGAGCGGTATATTAAAGTCCGAACGACAGCAGGTGGGAGCTTTTCGGTCTGTTAACCCCATCATCCGACACCTGCTGTCGTTCGGACTTTAATATACTGCTCATCGTTCTCCTCTGCTCGAATGCCAGCTTCAGCACCAGACGCCGGGGAACAGCGCTTACAAGTAGCCGCTTCTTTCCTGGCAGCCATCCGTGTGTCCGTGTGGTCCTGATGTGGCACACGGTTGCCACATGTGTGCCACACATAGTACACATGGACACTTGAACACGGATATCTCGGGTACCGAAAATATCTGGATGTGTGAAACCGGCCTAAGTCAGAGGCAAGTAGACAAAATTACATTACCAGCATCACATAACCCTGAGAATGTCTGCAGATAGTGACTTTGATCATTATGTAATCTGTGATGGATTCAGACCAAAGGCTTGAAGAAGGAAATCTATACACTCAATGTAAATCAACATTCAGCTCAATGTCCTCATTCCCTTGTGATGTAGAAACTTTTACCGCAGACATAAGATGGCTGAAACTGTGATGAGTGGACCATCAGCCAGCAATATAATTGATCTGTTCAAGTTCTAAATAAGGGGCACACATGATTTTAACATTGCATCTATTAAGCATCTGTACACAATAACTTAATTGCTTTATGGACCGCTACATATATTACTTAACTCTTTATGTCTCTTTTTGGGTGATGCTTGAAATAGTCACCAGCAATAGCACTGAAATACGTATAATTGCTTTGCAGAGGAATAAAAAACAATGTAAACAATGGAAATTGTGCCAAATGAAGAGTTATTGCAGTTCCTTCAACACAATAATGTACAGTTGCACTAGTCAATGGTTACTAAGAGTTGTTAAAACTTTCTAAAGGAAATCAAGATGAATCTTGGGGCTATTTCCCTCAAATATGTCCTGTGAATGACCTTGTACAGCAGTGCAAAGGTGCTGACAGCACATTACAGAGCTTTTAAGGCTTTGTGCGCACGTTGCGTATTTGCATGCAGAAATGTCTGCAAGGTTTCTGCCTCTCTTGGCAGAAAAACACAGTAGAAAATCCACGCTTTTTTTATACGTTTTTTATGCAATTTTTTTAGCACTTTTGAAGCGGTTTTTCGTGCATTTTTTCATGCTTTTTTATAAATCCATAGAGCTAAATAAAGATATATTATGAAAAAAAAAAAGAATTGTGATGTAATTTCCTTGTTCAACCTCTTCTTTTTCATTCTCATTGAAGACCATAATATCATTACATACCATGTACAAATTTATAATGTTTACACACACAAAACAAATATAAGTGAATATATATACTGTATATTACCAAGCCCGAGGTTTAGTAATGAACAGGTGTCAGCCAGATACCCTCATTAATAAAACGGTACATAAAGAGGTATATAAAGACACACACAAACACCAGCCTGTATAAGAGCATTAACATAATTGGGAGATGTGACTGCTCTACCCGGCCTCCCGCGATACACTGCGGGAGCTATTACCTCCCGTGAGTGTATCACTGTGCTGCTATGAGAGTTCACTGAAGTTCATCAGTTCTGGTGCTCTCACTTACGTAAGTGAGAGCAATAGCGCTGATCAACTGATGTACTCCGGTGAACTCTAACGGTGACTCAGTGATACACTGCGGGAGCGATTACCTCTGTCACGATGTGACTAGCCTTGCGTGATGCGACCGGACGATCGGTCGGTCATCAAACAACATGACAAAACAAGGGGACACCGGGGCCACAATTACAACGGTGGGCCCTTCAATAGGGAACGGGGAAGTGGACACCTCCTGCACTCTCCTAAGGAAGAGCCCCGAACTCTCCTCACATTCCCTATGCAGGTTCTTTCAACCTGTCGCCGACCAGGATACCTAGGTCCCTCACTTGCCCTGCACCTATCCCTTACTAGGGAACTGGCAAGTGCGGACACTGGTCCCACCGCTGTACTAATAAGACACCAGGGAAAATAACAGACAGGGAAAAACAACAACACTTAGCTTGTTCTGCAGTCATGCACCAGACCACAGAGTAAGGCACCCGAACACCGCTTCCTGCAGGATAACCACTGCTCCAGATCAGCTGCAAACAGCACTGCTCAAGATAGCTTCTCTCTTCAGCACAGTTGGCTTCCTAATGACCAGTTAATACCAACTGTCAGCTGGTGTATCAGGTGACCTTATATAGGAAGGTGGGAGTGGTCTCCACCAGCAGACTAAATATGTAGTAACACCAGCGGCCACCGGGGGCAAAAACTGATATGAACCCCCGAGGGCCAGCAAGGAAAAATGTTTATATCAGAGAATCCAGAATCTGACAGATCCAAAAATGGATCGTGACAGTACCCCCTTAAAATGAGGGGCTTCTGGGCCCTCAACACCACACCTCACCGGAAAATCACCTACAGTGAGGATGCCTAGATCCACCAGAGTTCACCTCAGCCACCACCTGACTCTCAGGTTTATGGCAAATGCAGACTAATGGAAGTGACAATAACGGATGCTCCGGAGGTGCCACAAATCTCCAGAGTGCTGACCTGGGGAATGAGTTGTATATGGCTATAACTGGGGGTAACTCTAGCTGTTAAGTCCCCAGGCCGAGGATGGCCGACACCTGATACGGCCCGATCACCCGAGAACTCCAGACCCCAGCAGTACACTTCCACTGGATGTTTTTGGTGGACACTCATACGTACTCTTTCACACAGGTCCAGACCTGAACGTTTATTGTCACACACATGTTTGCCACAAGACGGTGAACTCTTCAAGGAGCTGACAACAGAGGTGTCCCCCTGTGACACCACACTCACACCCCCACAATTCTGAGAGGGAACCACCACCCTCCTCCGACCCCTCCTCCTACAAGGTGTCAGGATCCTGTCAGCACCAGCGTGCAGCCTCCACTGAGCAGGGACTCACCTGCACTGTAGAGGGGCCCGGGGTCAGGTACAGCCGGAAAGTACAGATACACAGGACCTGTGGATGCTGAAGTTTAGCAAGCAGTCACAGGACCCACGGTCATGTGACTGCAAGGGGGTGGGGCTTAGCGTCCTGCTTTCAGAGATGGCAGAACACTATACAGAAATACTCAGAGTCAGGCAAAATGGAGGTCATACACAGAGATATCAGTAAAGTACCAGGGATGAGACAGAACGGATAGTCAGGGCCAAGCAGAAGTCAAAACCAAACAGACATAGACGGTACCAAGCAGAATCCAAAGCAATATCCAGAGAACAGACCGAGTCGTACACAGAGAATCAAGCAACCAGAGCATAGCACAAACACACTCAGGGGTCACCACACAATGCCAAGGGCGAAAGTATAACTGACAGGGGATGGGAGCTTTCTGAGGCTATATGAAGCTTTCCCAGAACCAATGAGAGGCAACCATAATAGGTCCCAGGTGTGCAGGTAAGAGTCTGCACTGAGATCAAAACATTAACTCTAGAAGTGCCGGTCACTCAGCACTGGTATCATGACACAAGGACTCCGAAACTCAGGGTTAGCTTGAGGTGAGGGTTGAGACTTGCCCCTACTCCCTGGCAGCACCTCTGCTGCCCCCACTGGAGAAGGGGATGGCTATAGAATGACGGCAGAGACAGTAGCCCCCAGGCAGTAGCCCTCACACGACTGACCCCAGCCGACTACTTCCCTAGACCTCCAATCTATTACCGGGTTGTGTTTTTTCAACCAAGGGAGGCCTAAAACGATAGGCAATGGCATTCCCCCCAAGATGTAGAATGACAGGGACTCTTCATGATGAGTCCCTATTTGCAGATGTATATTATCTATGACTTGGGTCAACCTCCCCTGCCTGAGTGGGACAGAGTCAATGGCCTGGACGCTTAGGGGATTAGCTAGCATCCTACACCTCAGGCCATGGATCTGGACAAAGTGGGTGTCCACCAAATTGACTACTGCTCCACTGTCCACAATCACTGATATGCACTCAGTTACCCCTCCAACCACCACCTTTGCTGACAAGGTACACTAAGGAGACAAAATGGAGGAAATATAGACTCCCTGGTTGTCTCCCTCCACACAACCAGGGGGACGTGGCTTCTTAGCTGGTACAGATGATTTGGCACGCGCTGGGCAGTCCCCGATGAAATGACAAGTCTGCCCACAGTGAAAACATGCCCCCACACCATGACGAACTGCAGGTGACACCATTTGGGAACTAGCTCCTCCCACTTGCATGGGTTCATCCGTCAGCACTGGTGTGTCCTCCTCCCTAACAAGGACTACCGGGGGCACATTTGGTGTATGTCTCTCCCTGAGGCGTCTATCCACCTGGATGGCAAGGGACATGGCGGCCTCCAATGAGCTGGGAGCTGCGTACTGCACCAGAGTATTCTGCAACTTAAGGGGACAGACCCTGCACCAAATGACTCCTAAGAGCAGGGTCATTCCACTGTGTGCCGGTGGCCCACCTCCTGAACTCTGAGCAGTAATCCTCAGCCGGCCAGCACCCCTGCTTGATTTTACGGAGTCGGGATTCCGCCAGGGAGACGCCATCAGGATCTCCATACACCAGCGCCAGAGCCGCAAAAAACCCTTCCACCGACCGTAACAATGGTGAATCGGTCGACAGAGAGAAGGCCCAGGATTGGGAATCACCCTTAAGAATGAGACAATAATCCCCACATGCTGTTCTTCACTCCGTGATGAATGGGGGCGGAGCCTGAAATATAATTTACAGGCCTCCTGAAACACAAGAAATTTTTCTCTCCCTCCAGCAAACCTGTCAGGGAGAGATATCTTGGGTTCTGGTTGAGCCTGCACCTGAGCTGAGGCCCAGAACCCCACTAACTGCTGCAGCTGCTGCAACACCTCACCCTGCAGCACCTTAAGCTCATCAGTGAGGGACTGAAGCAGTGTGGCAAAGGCCTGCATTTGGGCCATGGCTCACCAGAAGAAAAAAGTGTGGGTTGGTAATAATGTCACGATGTGAATAGCCCTGCATGATGCGACCCGACGTTCGGTCGGTCACCAAACAACAAGACAAAAGAAGGGGAAACCGGGGACAAAATTACAATGGTGGGCCCTTCAATAGGGAACAGGGAAGTGGACACCTCCTGCACTCTCCTAAGAAAGAACCCTGACCTCTCCTCACGTTCCCTATACAGGTTCTTTCAACCTGTCGCCGACCAGGATACCTAGGTCCCTCACTTGCCCTGCACCTATCCCTTACTAGGGAACTGGCAAGTGCAGACACTGGTCCCACCACTGTACTAATAAGATACCAGAGAAAATAACAGACAGGGAAAAGCAGTAACACTTAGCTTGCTCTGCAGTCATGCACCGGGCCGCAGAGTAAGGCACCCGAACACCGCTTCCAGCAGGATAACCACTGCTCCAGATCAGCTGCAAACAGCACTGCTCAAGATAGCTTCTCTCTTCAGCACAGTTGGCTTCCTAATGACCAGTTATTACCAACAGTCAGCTGGTGTACCAGGTGACCTTATATAGGAAGGCAGGAGTGGTCTCCACCAGCAGACTAAACATGTAGTAACACCAGCGGCCACCGGGAGCAAAAACTGATATTAACCCCTTAGGGCCAGAAAGGAAAAAAATTTATATCAGAGAATCTAGAATCTGACAGATCCAAAAATGGATCGTGACAACCTCCTGTCAGTGTATTGCCGGCTGCTGGGTGACATCGACGTGGGACACTCAGAATTAAAATGGACTACGGCAGACAGAGAGTATATGTTAATTTATTATTTTTGATTGCTTGTAGGAGATGTGAGCATCATGAGGCTGTGGAACTAGAATTTTTTTTCAAAGACATTTTGGGCCAGCTGTGGAGCTCATGGAAGTTCAAGACATCTTGGAGAAAAGACCTACTACAACTTAAATGATAGTGAACTCTTGCACTTCAGGAAGATCTGCAGCAAACTCCATAGAAATCTTAGCCCATGGCTCCTGTATTAAAGAAAGAGGCTGAAAATGACCGAGGGGCTTCCAACGAGGGGGCATAAAGTGTGCATAGTGAGCACAAGATGCCACAATCTCTTTAATGTATTGTTTTCATTTAGGCCCCAAAAAATGAGGATGGTGTTCAATCAGCAGTTAATTTAACACCCGAGAGATGAGAAAGAAGAGAAGAATGAGCCCAAAATAGGATTGTCTGATGGAGTTCTTTTTGAGACTAGAGAATGTCCCTAAGGTTTATTAGAGAATTGGAAAAAAGAAGAGATGGAAGCAACGATACATTCAGATTAGTTTACATGTGAAGGTACATCTTCACAGGCATTAGATGGATTATGAACTTGTATAAGGCATTAGCCCAGTTGTTTTAATTTGAATGACAAAAGTAAGGATTATGTAAAACCACGTGAAAAAGAGAGACTATCGGGCTTGATGGGATTCTACCTATAGGTTAACTGAAAATATTTCAGATTTTTATGATCTATATACACTGTGTGCAGAATTATTAGGCAAATGAGCGTTTTGATCACATCATCCTTTTTATACATGTTGTCCTACTCCAAGCTGTATTGGTTTGAAAGCCAACTGCCAATTATGTAAATCAGGTGATTTGCATCTCTGTAATGAGGGGTGTGGTCTAATGACATCAACACCGTATATAAGGTGTGCTTAATTATTAGGCAACTTAACTTTTTTTCCTTTGACAAAATGGGTCAGAAGAGAGAGTTGACAGACTCTGAAAAATCAAAAATTGTGAGATGTCTTGCAGAGGGATGCAGCAGTCTTGAAATTGCCAAACTTTTGAAGCGTGATCACCAAACAATCTAGCGTTTCATGACAAATATCCAACAGGGTCGCAAGAAGCGTGTTGACAAAAAAAAGGCACAAAATAACTGCCCATGAGTTGAGGAAAATCAAGCGTGAAGCTGCCAAGATGCCATTTGCCACCAGTTTTGCCATATTTCAGAGCTGCAACGTTACTGGAGTATCAAAAAGCACAAGGTGTGCCATACTCAGGGACAGCGTCGGACTGGAACACCTTGGGCCCACCAGAGAAAATCATTCTTGGGGCCCACTATGTAGCTGCATAGAGTTAAATACCAGACCACCAATTATGCGGTAAAACACGCTAATATCCGGGTATAATATAAGGTTGTACATGTCTTAATTATGTAGCAGGAGTTGGGGTAGCCCCCTCATAGAATATAAAGCAGCCCCCTCACATAGTATAATGCAGCCATCTCATAGAATATAATGCGGCCATCTCATAGAATATAATACTGCCCCCCTCATAGGGTATAATACTGCCCCCCTCATAGGGAATAATGCACCCCCTCATAGGGTATAATGCACCCCCTCATAGGGTATAATGCACCCCCTCATAGGGTATAATACTGCCCCCCTCATAGGGAATAATACTGCCCCCCTCATAGGGAATAATACTGCCCCCCTCATAGGGAATAATACTGCCCCCCTCATAGGGTATAATGCACCCCCTCATAGGGTATAATACTGCCCCCCTCATAGGGAATAATACTGCCCCCCTCATAGGGAATAATACTGCCCCCCTCATAGGGAATAATGCTGCCCCCCTCATAGGGTATAATGCTGCCCCCCTCATAGGGTATAATGCTGCCCTCCTCATAGGGTATAATGCTGCCCTCCTCATAGGGAATAATGCTGCCCTCCTCATAGGGTACAATGCTGCCCTCCTCATAGGGTACAATGCTGCCTCCTCATAGGGTATAATGCTGCCCCCTCATAGGGTATAATACTGCCCCCCTCATAGGGTATAATGCTATACAGATATATAGATATAGAGTTAGATAGATATAGATAGAAAGATAGATGTAGAAATAGATAGATATAGAGATAGATAGTAGATAGTGTTGAGCATTCCGATACCGCAAGTATCGGAATTTCCCACACAGCAATGGCATAAAGTGAGACTAGGGACTTTTTTTTTTTTTTTTAAGTGGCGGAGGAATACAGTGCGGAAGGATACCTACCTTCCGTCATTGGATTCCTGCAGCCCGTAGAGAACGGCAGCAACAGCTGATGCTGCAGTTCTCTACCCAAGATCGTCGTGGGACACACTCGTGGACTGCTTCGGATCGTGGGTGAGTATTTTTGTGGTTTGTTATGTTAATATTTATCCCGGAAAAGACAATGGCTTCGGGGAACAATGTGACAAGTATTGGTAAGTATGTTACTCTATGTTATATGTACTGTATGTCTATGTATGTATTGTATGAATGTATTGTATGTATGTAGTATATATGTGGTATGTATGTAGCATGTAGTATGTATGTAGTATGTATGTAGCATGTAGTATGTAGCATGCATGTAGTATATATGTAGTATGTATGTAGCATGTAGTATGTATGTAGCATGCATGTAGTATATATGTAGTATGTATGTAGCATGTAGTATGTATGTAGCATGCATGTAGTATGTATATGGTATGTATGTAGCATGTAGTATGTATGTAGCATGCATGTAGTATATATGTGTTATGTATGTGGTATGTATGTAGCATGCATGTAGTATGTATGTAGTATGTATGTAGTATATATGTAGTATGTATGTAGCATGTAGTATGTATGTAGTATGAATGTAGCATGCATGTAGCATGCAGTATGTATGTAGCATGCATGTAGTATATATGTAGTATGTATGTAGCATGTAGTATGTAGCATGCATGTAGTATATATGTAGTATGTAGCATGTAGTATGTATGTGTTATGTATGTAGCATGTAGCATGCATGTAGCATGCATGTAGTATATATGTAGTATATATGTGGTATGTATGTAGCATGCAGTATGTATGTAGCATGCATGTAGTATATATGTAGTATGTATGTTGCATGTAGTATTTATGTAGTATGAATGTAGCATGTATGTAGTATGTAGTATGAATGTAGCATGTATGTAGTATGCATGTTGTATGTATGTAGCATGTAATTTTTTTTTTTTTTTTTTTTACATTTAACACATTAGCCGGATGATGGGACTACTACTGTCCCATCATTGGCTAATGTGTCAATCACTGTCATGGTAGCAGGCATCGCCCGATGGGACTTGTAGTCCCATCGGACGATGCCTGCACAGACCCCCGGAGCCTGCACAGACCACCGGCAGGCCGGCACAGCCCCCCGGCAGGCCGGCACAGCCCCCCGGAGCCTGCACAGCCCCCCGGCAGGCCGGCACAGCCCCCCGGAGCCTGCACAGCCCCCCGGCAGGCCGGCACAGACCACCGGCAGGCCGGCACAGACCACCGGAGCCTGCACAGACCCCCTGGCAGGCCGGCACAGCCCCCCGAAAGGCCCGTACAGACCCCAGAGAGGCTGTACAAGGGCAGGAAAGGGTTTTTCTTATTCCGATACCGGAAGTCCCATAGACTTGAATGGGACTTCCGGTATCGGAATCGGCGATACCGATACTTTTTTTAAAGATCGGCCGATACCATCCGATACGATACTTTGAAGTATCGGACGGTATCGCTCAACTCTAATAGTAGATAATGGATAGAAAGTAGATAATGGATAGATATAGATAGAAAGATTCATAGAGATAGATATAAAGATAGATATAGATAGACAGATAGATAGATCGATAGATAGATAGATATAGAGATAGATAGCTATAGATAGAAAGATATAGAGATAGATAGATATATAGATAGAGATAGATAATAGATAGAGATATACAGATATAATAATAATAATATAGACATATATAGATAGATATAGAGATAAATATATATAGATAGATGGCTATAAATAAAAATAGATATAGAGATATATATAGAGATAGAGATAATAGATATAGAGATAGATAGATAGATATAGAGATAGATATAGAGACAAATAGATATAGAAAGATAGATATAGAGATAGATATAGAGATAATAGCTAGATATAGAGATATGTATAGAGATAGATAGATATAGAGTTAGAAAGATAGATAGAGATAGCTAGATAGATAGATGGATAGATAGATATAGATAATAGAGATAATAGATAGATATAATAGATAGATATAGAGATAGATATAGAGATAGATGGATAGATCAATAGATAGATAAAGAGAGAGAGATGGAGATAGAGATAGAGATAGATAATGAGATATAGAGATAGATATAGAGATATAGTGTTAGATAGAAAGATAGATATAGAGATAGATAGATATAGAGATAGATATGGATATAGAGATAACAGATATAGAGATAGATAGATATAGAGATAGAGATAGATAGATATAGAGAGATAGATAGATATAGAGATAATATATAGATATAGAGATAATATATAGATAGCTATAGAGAGAGAGATATAGAGATATAGAGAGAAACAGATATAGATATAGAGATAGATAGGTAGATAGATATAGAGATAATAGATAGATATAGAGATAGATAGATATAGATATAAAGATAGAGACAGAGAGAGCGGTAGATAGAGAGAGATAGAGAGAGAGATAGATATAGAGAGAGATAGATACAGAGATCGATAAATAGAGAGATAGATATAGATATAGATAATAGATACAGATAGATAGATAAAGATAGATAATAAATATAGAGATAACAGATAGATATAGAGATAGAGCAAGATAGAAAGATATAGAGATAGGTAGATATAGATAATAGAGATAGCTAGATAGATAGACATAATAGATAGATATAGATATAGATAGATATAGAGATAGATAGAAAGATAGATATAGAGATAGATGTAGAGATAGAAAGATAAATATAGAGAGAGCGATAGATAGATAGAGATAGATATATATAATAGATAGAGATAAATAGATAGATAAAGATAGATAGATATAGAGATAGATATAGAGAGAAATAGATATAGATATAGAGATAGATATAGAGATAGATATATAGATATAGAGATAGATATAGAGATAGATAGCGAGAGATATAGATATAGAGATAGATAGATACAGAGAAAAGATATAGAGATAGATAACGGATAAATAGATAGATAGGTATAGAGATAGATAGATATAGATATTAGATAGAGATATATATATATATAGATAAAGATAGATATAGATGGTAGCTAGATGGATAATAAATATAGAGATAATAGATATAGAGATAGATAGAGTAAGATAGATAGATATAGAGATAGATAGATAGACATAATAGATAGATATAGAGATATATATATAGAAAGATATAGAGATAGATATAGAGATATATATATAGAAAGATATAGAGATAGATAGATATAGAGATAGAAAGATAGATATAAAGATAGAGCGATAGATAGAGATAGATATAGAAATAGATAGATATAGATAATAGATAGAAAGATAGATAAAAGAGAGATAGAGAGAGAGATATATAGAGATATATAGAGATATATAGATAGAGAGAGACAGACAGAGAGAGTGAGAGAGATATAAAGACAAAACAAAACACAATACTCACCTCTCCTCCTCGCTCCCACGCTGATCCCGGCTTCAGTGTCAGGAGCTGCCCCCTCTGCCAGACACACAGCGGGTGCGCGATGTAGTGACGTCATCGAGCACTGGCTGTGAGCCAGGAGCAGAGAGGACTGAGGGCGGCGCCGGCCCTGATTTACAGCTGTAGTCTGCAGAGCAGCTTACTGGGCTGGGGGCGGGGCCTCTGGGGGTGTGGAGACCTGAAATGATATTCACTGCTTCGCAGTGAATATTCATTTCTCTTTAGCAGCGGGGACAGGGGCTCCTGCCTCCTGACACCCGCTGCTGCTCCGCTGGCAGGGGCCCCCATAGCAGCTGCATGGTGTGGGACACACCACTGGCTGGGGGCCCCTGGAGCAGCGGGGCCCTAGGCAACTGCTGGCCCTGTATGCCAGCAGGTGCCAGGGCCCACCAGATGCCAGGGCCCACCGGGGAATCCTCCGGTTCTCCGGTGGGCCAGTCCGACGCTGCTCAGGGACATAGCCAAGGTAAGGAAGGCTGAAAAACGACCACCTTTGAACAAGAAACATAAGATAAAATGTCAAGACTGGGCCAAGAAATATCTTAAGACTGATTTTTCTAAGGTTTTATGGACTGAAAATGACAGTGACTCTTGATGGGCCAGATGGATGGGCCCGAGGTTGGATCAGTAAAGGGCAGAGAGCTCCACTCCGACTCAGACGCCAGCAAGTTGGAGGTGGGGTACTGGTATTGGCTGGTATCATCAAAGATGAACTTGTGGGACCTTTTTGGGTTGAGGATGGAGTGAAGCTCAACTCCCAGACCTACTGCCAGTTTCTGGAAGACACCTTCTTCAATCAGTGGTACAGGAAGAAGTCGGTATCGTTCAAGAAAAACATGATTTTCATGCAGGACAATGCTCCATCACATGCATCCAAATACTCCACAGCGTGGTTGGCTTGTAAAGGTCTAAAAGAGAAAAAATAATGACATGGCCCCCTTGTTCACCTGATCTGAACCCCATAGAGAACCTGTGGTACCTCATAAAATGTGAGATCTACAGGGAGGGAAAACAGTACACCTCTCAGAACAGTGTCTGGAAGGCTGTGGTGGTTGCTGCATGCAATGTTGATCGTAAACAGATCAAGCAACTGACAGACTCTATGGATGGAAGGCTTTTGAGTGTCATCGTAAAGAAAGGTGGCTATATTGGTCACTGATTTTTTTTTTTTTTGAACGTCAGAAATGTTTATTTCTAAATTTTGTGTTGTTATATTGGTTTACCTGGTGAAAATAAACAAGTGAGATGGGTCAGGGGCGGACACTGAGAGCTTGGGGTCCCTGTGCAAGAAATGTGTCTGGGTCCCCCTCCTTTTATGGTGTCAATGCTACATGTGTGTGTGTGTATATATATATATATATATATATATATATATATATATATATTATATAAAGCTCAATGTGGGTGTGTATGTATGTATGTGTGTATGTCCGGGATTGGCATCCGCACCGTCGCAGCTACAGCCACACTGTTACGGTTTGTGCTTTAGATGGCAGATAAAGACAATAACCCGGAGTGGACACTCTGGGTCACGGCTCCAGAGCCCCTGCGGGCGAGCTGACCAGGTGGGTCCACCCCCTATACAGGGAGTGTTTGGGGCAGACCCACAAGGGATGGAACCATGACAGCCGGAGCCAAAGGGGCGACTGGGTGAGCACCAGGGGGTACTAGGGTGAAGAGTCAGCGGAGCAGCGGTATAGAGGACAACGAATAAGGAGCCAGAGAGAGACACGGACGTGGAGGGTTCCGAGCTGGCGAATGCTGGAGGCCGTGAGAGAGAGAGAGAGAAAGAGGTGAGAGGCTAAACGGACAAGGACCACAGGGCAGGAGACTCACAGTACAGTAGGGAAGAAGGCAGGAGTGAGCAGCAGAGGAGAGGTGAGGTCAGAAAAGCAGGGATAGCGAACACAGAGGCAAAACAACAAGACACAGACAAGGAGCCACAAGGAGAAGGTACAGGGCCTGGGAGCATAGAGAGCGCTGACCAAAGGAACAGTGGATCAGAACGATACACAGGCGTCTTACCTGGGAAGACGCTGGGCAGAAATAGAGGATGGGCGCCGCCATGTTGGGGCGGAGCCAGCGCGTCACATGGTGTAATCAGAGTGCCGGCCGCAGGAATGTAGGACCGACGTCGGGGAGGCCGAAGGTCTGGAGTGGGGACGTGCCGGGGAGCGGGTGCGCGCCGGGAGGTGCGCATAGGACCCTGCAGGTGAGCATCAGCGGCGGGCGTGACACACACAATTTGGCACAGTCACACGTCTGGACCATGAGAGCATCATAGGCTATGCTGTGGGGCAAAATTTTAACCCCGCGCATTCCAATTCACCAAACAATTTTTCCCTTATCTACATAATGGGGAAAAAGTGTATGTATTGACATCTGCACCATCGTAGCTACAGCCACAAAATTTTGTACAGTCACACGTCTGGACCCCGAGAGAGTCATAGGCTATGTTGTGAGGCATAATTTTAACCCCGTGCGTTCCAATTCACCAAGCAATTTTGCCCCTATCTACATAATGGGGAAAAAGTGTATGTATGTATTGGCATCTGCACCGTCGTGGATACAGCCACAACATTTTGCAAAGTCACACGTCTGGACCCAGAGAGCGTCATAGGCTATGTTGTGAGGTGAAATTTTAACCCCGCGCGTTCCAATTCACCAAACAATTTTGCCCCTATCTACATAACGGGGAAAAAGTGAAAGGAAACGTGTTGGAGGCAAATTGACAGCTGCCAGATGTGAACAAGGGGGACTTAAAGAATGAGAGCGATGGCGCCAAACAGTATATACCTTACAGTTGCTAAGGTGGGGTCCTAACATGGGATACTCACCACACACGGGGATATGAACACACACACAAAATGCGCCACACACTACCACGTGCTTCAACACATATACCACCCTCAGCACACATTTCACCACACATACACCAACTTGCCACATAAAAGTCGAAACACAAAAGTCACCACTCAAAACTCGCCACGCTGTCCCAGAGCTGTTTAAAAGATGAAAAATGAGCTGTGATTGGTTGCTATCAGCAACAGTTTTCTTTATAGACAGTTGTGGTAACTGAGGCTTATTATTCTTATCATTTCTATGGTGTTATGGTCCTTCTGTAAAGCTTGAAATAACACAATTTATTACCGTGCCAACACAGACCACCCTCTGACACAGACTGCAGGGGGAGCCCAGTATCACACAGGATAGGATTAGATACACAGCTCAGCAGTCAGTATCACACAGGATAGGATTAGATACACAGCTCAGCAGGCAGTATCACACAGGAGAGGATTAGATACACAGCTCAGCAGTCAGTATCACACAGGATAGGATTAGATACACAGCTCAGCAGTCAGTATCACACAGGATAGGATTAGATACACAGCTCAGCAGTCAGTATCACACAGGATAGGATTAGATACACAGCTCAGCAGTCAGTATCACACAGGATAGGATTAGATACACAGCTCAGCAGGCAGTATCACACAGGAGAGGATTAGATACACAGCTCAGCAGTCCGTATCACACAGGATAGGATTAGATATGCAGCTCAGCACACAGTATCACACAGAATAGTATTAGATACATGGCTCAGCAGACAGTATCACACCGAATAGGATTAGATACATGGCTCAGCAGACAATATCACACAGGATAGGATTAGATACACGGCTCAGCAGTCAGTATCACACAGGATAGGATTAGATGCACAGTTTTTATGTGCAATATAATCATTATAATTTGTTATAACTAACCACAGTTGGTTACTATGCCCAGGCAACGACGGGCTGTTCAGCTAGTATATATATATATATATATATATATATATATATATATATATATATATTTATATTATATAGACACACACATACATGTATATACAGTATATTACATGTAGAAAAAGCTTCCAGGACATCTTTTTATTCCAAAATATAGATATAAAATTCCATATACATCTTTCTCCCCATATGCAAATGGATGTGTGTCAGGCACTGAATCAGCTACGCGTTTCCACCCTAAGTGGATCTTTTTCACAGCTGAAAAATTAGTGACATGATGCAAGTCTTATATTTTTCAAGGACCAATAGAAATGAAAACTGCTGTCACATGATTAAATTGACAGGTCCTGCACGCATTTGTCTACATAATGCAAGATTGCATTATACTAATTCATTAAAATATAAAACAGAAACAAATTTAACATATATTAAAATACAGAAATAATTAATAATAATACATGATTTTGTTTCTTTTGTTTAAACCGCTGGGATATCTAGAGCCTAAATATAGGATCCAGAATGCTTTCCTATCGCCTCCACGTTTGGAGCTTTTAACACATTCTATTCCAACAATTGACATAGTTTCTAAATTACCATTATGTTGTGTCAGGAAATGTTTAGAGGCCATGGCTATATTGCGCATATTTGTATTACTGTTTTCCACGTCCCTGATATGCTCTAAAATACGAGTTTTTAACTTTCTTGTTGTGCAGCCTATATATGACAAATTGCATTTATCACAGTATATTTTATATACTACATTTTCAGTATTGCAGTTAATAAACTGTTTAATGCTAAATGTTTGAGTATTGTCTGAATTATTGAACTTATTTGTTTTTATTTGCATATTTGCACATTTTGCACTTTTCTGAACCACACTTGAAAAAACCTGTGGTTTTAAACCAGTTATTTATAACAGGTGCTGATGAGAAATAAGTCAGAGAAACCAAATCCCCAATAGTTGGAGCACGTCTAGCAATGACATTAGTACCCGATTCTAAAATTTTTTGACAAAACGTCATCCTCGTACAGAATTGGTAGATTTAAAAAAAAAAAAAAAAAAAAAAAAAATTATTTTATCAAATTGAAGGCTATATTCCAGACTAAGAAAGGTTTTTTTTATTTATATCACTTTTATTTTCAGGATTTTCTTTTGGTACTAATAAGTCTGGTCTGTCCTTTTTCTCTGCAATCCTCTCCGCTCTATTCAACATCCAGTTTGGATAACCGCGTTTTTTCAGTTTTTTATGCAATTCAGCAAATTTTTTATTTTTAGTTTGATTATCCGTGCAGTTTCTTTTTAATCTTATATGTTCACCTGTTGGAATAGACCTGATTACATGTTTAGGATGTCCGCTGCTTGCATGCAATATCGTGTTCCCTGAAATAGGTTTGCAGTACGTATTGGACATAATATTTTGTCCTTCAATTCCCCATAGTTCTAGATCTAAAAAAGATATGAGTTTTATCTGTTTTGTAGGTAAATTTTCTGTTGTATAAATTAGAATTGAGATATTCCACGAAAACTGGTATGGTAGACACATCCCCCTCCCAAATGATCAGGGTATCATCAATGAATCTACCATACCAGTTAATGCTCTGCACAAATGGATTTTCCACCGAATATATAAATTGTTTTCCTCACTACGCCATTGTTAAATTGGCGAGCGATGGGGAGTATTTTGTTCCCAATGGAACTCCTGATTTCTGCGAATAAATTGTACCATCGAATGAAAAATAATTGTGTTTCAAAAGAAAATAAACCACCTGTAACAAAAAATTAATTAGATCTTCCGAATAATTACTCAAATGTACTAGAGAAAACTTTAACGCTTCCATGGCTAAATTGTGCGGAATACAGGTATACAACAATATAACATCGCAACTCAGCCACATATAATTATCATGCCACATTTTTTTCGAAAAAGTAGCCAGAACATCTTTGGAATCTTTAAGATAACCTGGTAAATCCCGTATTAAAGGTTGGAGCAGAGAATCTGCTAAATTCACAAAGATACTCATTTGATGAGCCAATTCCTGACACTATTGGTCTCATTGGGGGAATTTTTTCAGCTTTGTGGATTTTTGGCAGACCATAAATAATTGGTAAGACTGGATTTTTTACCACTAAATATTCTGCTTGGTTTTTATTCAGTATGCCCAAATTCAGACCCTCCAGAATCATCTCCTCAGCTTTCTGACTATAGATTTTAGTAGGATTTGATTGTAATTTTTCATAGACATCCCTGTCTGATAACCATATTATTCTTATAGTCAGCAGCATTCAGAACTACCACCATACCACCTTTATCGCTGCGTTTTACTACTATATCTGTCATGTTTTTCAATTCTGCAGTTTTTGTTTTTTAGAAAAATTTATTTTATTTTTATCATTTTTTCTGTAGAAATCTCCTTCTCCAATTGTTTCAACTCTCTCTCTAGGACTTCTTGAAACCTATCCATGCAATCACCTCTACTCTGTATTGGATAGAAATACGGGTTTTTAACATTTAAATATTGAGACTGATTGATTTTTTCTGTATTTTCAATACCACTTTCGGACTCTAAAGATTATAATTTCAAAACAGATAATTGTTCTTTATAATCCAGATTTTTGTACTCATTTACACTTTGTACATTTTTACTTATAGATTTGTTAGGAATTTGGGTTCTGTAATGCCTATTCGGGAATCCAGATTCACACATTTGTCTCCAGATGCTAAGTCCTTTTTTCCAGCTTCTGAGCATGCCCACGGGACGAGCTCCCATTGGAGTCCAGGAGTCAGGTGCTCAGGTCCTGCTCCTGATTTCATTGGCTTGGCTCAGGGCTCTGGAGATTTCCGGCAGGTCCCGTACGCTATAAAAAGTGCGCATGGCAGTTATGCCATGCGCTAGTATTTTTATACTGCTGCTGTGTGTATGGTGACGGATGCTTGGATTGGTGACTGACTCATTAAGAAACCCCTTCCCTCGGTTATTACGTCTGTGTGAGTGGTATTCTGTCAGCACCTGCGCTAGAGCCAGCGCGCACAAGCTCCATCTTTCCAGCAGCTTAGCGTCCTGCATCGCGCTTGCAATATTTGCGGTTGCAGCCTGTCCTGACGTGCGCAGTTGCGACGCCAAGCACACATGTACACGGTAAGTCCGCTTGGTTGTAGTGACAGGCTCAGAGATACTTTTTGTATTATTTTTCCCTGCAGCTCTGTGTCATTTAACAGAGCTTGCCTTTTTGCACCTGGGTGAGATAGAGCCCTGTGCATATTACCGCTTTAGTGCTCTGCCTCTCTCAGCAGCGGTTTTGTCATCCACCGCACGGTGGACCCCGAGTGGCGACGGCACTTTAATTATTTTTTTTTTAGTGCCTTCCGCCACTCCTAACATAATACTAGCCCCAGGGTCTGGCTGGTGATGGCAGATCAGCAGCAACTGTTGCAGTGCGTGCGACAGCTCAAGACTCGCTTGGCTACCCTTGAGAGAGCTCTCGCAGCTTCGCAGGGCACAGATGCTGCTGTCCAAGCACTCACAGGCGCAGTTGGGCATATATCCATGTCCGCCCTTGCGCCGACAGTTACCCGCCTACCGTTACCCGAAAAATATTCTGGGGATGGCGCCTCCTGTAGAGGTTTTATCAGTCAGTGCTCGATTCACCTGGAGCTGCTGGCTGCGCAATTCCCTACAGAGCGGGCCAAGGTGGCCTTTATTATATCCCTACTGTCGGGCAAGGTGCTGGAATGGGCTACGCCACTATGGGAGCGTGGTGACCAGGATATCCGGACCGCAGCTAATCTGCTAATTGCTATCAGGCAGGTGTTTCTCGGTCCACGGGTTACACACGACACCTCTCTCCAACTGCTCACCTTGTCACAGGGATCACACTCGGTCAGTCAATACGCCGTCCGTTTTCGGACACTGGCGTCCGAGTTAGAGTGGTCTGACAAGGCTCTGATTCCTGTATTTTGGAAGGCACGTCAAGGATGCTCTCTCCACGAGAGAAATTCCTACCACCCTGGAGGAGTTAATATCTATCTCCTCACGGATTGACCTCCGTTTTTCTGAGCGAGGTTTGGAGCGAGCGCACTCCAAGCGGAGAGGTACTCTGGCTCCCAAATTTTTTAAGCCTCTGGACCTGCCCGAGCCAGAGGTTCAACCTCCTGAACCCATGGAGGTGTCTCGCGCCATTTCTGAGACATGTCTGGCTCAAGAGCCCGTATGCAGTTGTCACCACCTACTTGCTGTTTCCCAGGAAGACAGTTTCCCGCAATGCTCTGTGAGCCAGTAAGTGAGACTTTTGTCCCTCCTTGCCAGCGGCCTAAAGTCCTCGCATGGGCACACGCGCCCAATGCGGATGGCCATCGTGGCTATATGCAGACCACGAAGTCTTTGGCCGGTTCGTATTGGTGGCCGCACAGGGCTCGGGACGTAAAAAAATTTATTCAGGCATGCACCCTATGTGCTCGGGATAGCCTTCCCAAATGGAGTGTGGCTACGCCCGTCGATACACGGCGGCCATCTCCTAAAACTCCCATTGTCTCCCGGGTGTCCCTCTTGAGACCTGGTGATCTGGCCTCCCCTGATACCGTCCATGTGTCCCGCTTTTCGGTTTCACCTACCGGGACATCAGGCTTGCCTTTTGTCGAGTCTGAGACCTGTACCACTGTCGGGCACAGGCTGGTGGACCGGAGGGTTCAGTGAGCGGGGGGGTAATGTTAGGAATCTGGGTTCTATAATGCCTATTCAGGAATCCAGATTCACACATTTGTCTCCAGAGGCTAAGTCCTTTTTTCCAGCTTCTGAGCATCACCATGGGACGAGCTCCCATTGGAGTCCAGGAGTCAGGTGCTCAGATCCTGCTCCTGATTTCCTTGGCTTGGCTCAGGGCTCTGGAGATTTCCGGCAGGTCCCGTACGCTATAAAAAGTGCGCATGGCAGTTATGCCATGCGCTAGTATTTTTATACTGCTGCTGTGTGTATGGTGACGGATGCTTGGATTTGTGACTGACTCATTAAGAAACCTCTTCCCTTGGTTATTACGTCTGTGTGAGTGAGTGGTATTCTGTCAGCACCTGCGCTAGTGCCAGCGCGCACAAGCTCCATCTTTCCAGCAGCTTAGCGTCCTGCATCGCGCTTACGATATTTGTAGTTGCAGCCTGTCCAGGCGTGTGCAGTTGCGACTCCAAGCATACGTGTACATGGTAAGTCCGCTCGGTTGTAGTGACTGTATTTAACTACTCCGGTTTCCGGCTACCGCACGTGTGCCGCTGAGATCTTGTGCTGTAGACAGTCTCAGCGATACTTTTTGTATTATTTTTCCCTGCAGCTCTGTGTCATTTAACAGAGCTTGCCTTTTTGTACCTGGGTGAGTTAGAACCCTGTGCATATTACCGCTTTAGTGCTCTGCCTCTTTCAGCAGCGGTTTTGTCATCCACTGCACGGTGGACCCCGAGTGGCGAAGGCACTTTAATTATTTATTTTTTTAGTGCCTTCCGCCACTCCTAACAAGATTGATCTTCAGTCTCAGTATAAAAATGTTTTATCACAGTTACATTCGTAATAAATTTATTAAAGTCCAAAATTGTCAGAAAAAAGTCAAAAAAATTTTCAGGTGCAAAATTTAACCTCTTTACGACCAAGCCATTTTGTAGGTTAAAGACCAGGCCTTAATTTTGAAATCGGACCACTGTCACTTTATGTGGTTATAACTCTGGAATGCTTCAACGGATCCCGCTGATTCTGACTTTTTTTTCGTGACATATTGTACTTCATGTTAGTGGTAAAATTTCTTCGATATGACTTGCGTTTATTTATGAAAAAAATGGAAATATGGCAAAAAATTTTAAAATTTTGCAATTTTCAAACGTTTAATTTTTATACTCTTAAATCAGAGAGATATGTCACAAAATAGTTAATAAATAACATTTCCCACATGTCTACTTTACATCAGCACAATTTTGGAACCAAATTTTTTTTTTTCTTAGGAAGTTATAAGGGTTAGAAGTTGACCAGCGATTTCTCATTTTTCCAACAAAATTTACAAAACCATTTTTTTTAGGGACCACCTCACATTTGAAGTGAGTTTGGGGGTCAATATAACAGAAAATACCCAAAAGTGACAGCATTCTAAAAACTGCACCCCTCAAGGTGTTCAAAACCACATTCAAGAAGTTTATTAACCCTTTAGGTACTTCACAAGAATTGAAGCAATGTGGAAGGAAAAAATGAACATTTAACTTTTTTTCCCCAAAATTTTTATTTGGACACAATTTTTTTTATTTTGTCAAGGGTATCAGGAGAAAATTAATCGCAATATTTCTTGTGCAATTTCTCCTGAGTACACCGATACCCCATGTGTGGAGGAAGACCAATCTTTAGGCACACGGCAGTGCTCAGAAGGGAAGGAGCATTATTTGAGATTTTGAATGTCAAATTGGCTGGAATCAAGAGCGGATGCCATGTCGTGTTTGGAGAGCCCCTGATGTACCTAAACAATGGAAACCCCCATAAGTGACCCCATTTTGGAAACTAGACCCCCCCAAGGAACTTATCTAAATGTGTGTTGAGCACTTTGAACCCCCAAGGGCTTCACAGAAGGTTATAACGTAGAGCCGTGAAAATAAAAAATCATATTTTTTCTATAAAAATGATCTTTTCACCCCCAATTTTTATTTTCTCAAGGGTAAAAGGACCCCAAAAGTTATTGTGCAATTTGTCACGAGTACGCTGATACCCCATATGTGGGGGTAAATTACTATTTGGGTACATGGCAGAGCTCGGAAGGGAACGAGTGCCATTTGACTTTTTTGGCTGGAATTGAGATCGGACGCCGTGTCACATTTGGAGAGCCCCTGATGTGCCTAAACAGTGGAAATCCCCCACAAGTGACCCCATTTTGGAAACTAGACCCCCCAAGGAGCTTATTTAGATGTGTTTTGAGCACTTTGAACCCCCAAGTGCTTCACAGAAGTTTATAAAGTAGAGCCGTGAAAATAAAAAAAATCTTTTTTTCCACAAAAATGATATTTTGCCCCAAATTTTTATTTTCCCAAGGGTAACAGGATAAATAGGACCCCAACAGTTGTGGTGCAATTTGTCCTGAGTACACTGATACCCCATATGTGGGGTGGATCCACTGTTTGGGCACATGGCTGAGCTCAGAAGGGAAGGAGCGCCATTTTGGAATGCAGACTTTGATGGAATGTTCTACAGGCGTCATGTTGCGTTTGCAGAGCCCCTGATGTGCCAAAACAGTAGAAACCCCCCACAAGTGACCCCATTTTGGAAACTAGACCCCCCATGGATCTTATCTAGATGTGTGGTGAGCACTTTGAACCCCCAAGTGCTTCACAGAAGTTTATAACACAGAGCTGTGAAAATTAAAAAATAATTTTTTTCCACAAAAATGATCTTTAATGAGCTATAATTTTTCCACATTTTGGCCTACAGAGTCTTGTGTGGGCTTGATTTTTGCGGGAAGAGCTGGCGTTTTTATTGGTACCATTTTCGTGCACATAACATTTTTTTGATCGCTTTCTATTCTGATTTTTCTGTTATTTTTTTGAATGAACAAAAACAAGCAATTTAGGAATGCTTTTTTTATTTTCCCTCTGTTCCGCATGTGGTAAAATTAGTATGGCAGCTTTATTCTTCGGGTCACTATGATTACAGTAATACCTCATTTATATCTTTTTTTTATGTTTTGGTGTTTTTTACACAATAAAAATTTTATAGAAAAAATATTTTTGCATCATTTTATTCTATGAGCTATAACTTTTTTATTTTTTCGCTGATGATGCTGTGTGACAGCTCGTTTTTTGCGGGACAAGATAACGTTGTCAGCGGTACCATGTTTATTTATATCAGTTTTTTTGATCACGTGTTATTGCACTTTTTCCAAGCGGTATGATGATAGTATGATTTGCTACTTTTTTGTGGGTTTTTTTTACGGCGTTCACTGAAGGGGTTAACTAGGGTGACACTTTTATAGACGGGATTTTTACGGACGTGGCGTTACCAAACGTGTATGTTTTTGCTTATTTTATTTTTTTTTACATAAAAATGTGTCATTTTTAGGGATTTTTTTTATCTTTCATTATTTTTTAATTTTTTTACATAATTTTTTAAAAAAATGTTTTTTTTACCTTGTCCCTTTATGGGACTTTCACTTTGACTTTAGGTATAATACATTGCAATGCTCCAGCATTGTAATGCATTATACCAATGCTGAAAGCTGGTGACAACTTGCTGTGAGCATGGTCTCACCAGCTTTCCATAGGTAAATGACCCGGAGGTTGTCATGACACCTCCTGGTCATCATGGCACAGGTCGGGCCCCGTGATTTTATCGCAGGGACGCCGACCTGAGGCAGAGGGAGCCCCCTAACCTCTGCCTCCCCCTCTGAACACTGCGATCACACTCGATCACAGCAGTGAGGGGGTTAACAGCCAGGGGCGGTAGGGGCTCCGCTCCAAGCTGTCAGTGCAGGACGCTCAGCCACTGCAGCGCTGAGCTCCTACACTGATATAGGGCAGGAGAGGCTCAAATTTCAGCCCCTCCTGCTCACCACTGCTGTGTTTGGTCAGTCAATCTGACAGACCAATCACAGTGCTGTGGGTGCAGGGACCGAGTGCAAGGGTCCCTGCCCCCCTTGCTGTGCCTCTCAGCTGTCATAGACAGCTGTCGGCACTGAACTCAAACTGTGTGTTCACACACAGTGACAATTCAAAGGCAGGACATGCAGAGTCCATCATGGTGCGGGAAGTTACCTCCTGCCATGACGGACTCTGCACGTCCATAGACATTAAGGGGTTAAACCTAATCCTAAAACATCCAGGTGATCTTGTGTGAGTAGTCATGAAGACAGATTCAGCACATTTAATTCCTTTGTTTCTTCTTGACATTGGTATTGTCAAGTATTTACCTCGTAATGGGATATCAAGCGTCTTCACTTACCCCAAAACCCCCCACCGTGACCACAAAATGACCACCCCCAACTCGGCGCCAACTAATACAAAGACACCGGTATTTCTTTTGGAATTTTATGGCCACAGCAGCCTTTTATTATAACAATAAACAAACAATAAACACTGTATCATAAACAACACAATGATTTTAACCCTGGAAGGAGAAGTCCTTGAAGCCACAAGATCGTGGTGAAATAGTACAAATATCGTGGACAACCCCCAACCATTTGCTCCCAGCCGTTACCCCACAGGCTCGGGAGCACCAGCACACCAATAGATGTTGTCCACAAACTCCTTGGGGATCCGCCCTCTTCCGACGGAAAACTCCCCATCCACCTTTCACCAGATCACGACCAGCATACCTTTAAACGAAGGAGACCCTACCCAGAGAGTCTCCCAAACCAATTTCCACCGACTTCAAGGACTCCCCCTCCCCCAAAACCGCCATGACCCAAAATAGAATCACGTACTACCAACCCAAGAGAAAAAAGGGAGGGAGGGTGGGACTGCTCAGGAGCTGGGACAACAGGAACAGAGGGCGGGCACCCCCAGACCCTGCATTAAATACCCCCCCTAGCTCCCCCTCCCCTTTAACCCTTCCCCTTCCCTCATTATCTTCCAACCCCCCGTCATGTTGGCCTCCGCCCACGCCTCCTCTAGGGGGTTGGGAGGCTCACTCCGGCCATTTCTTGACGTTGGTATTGTCAAGTATTTACCTCATAAGGGGAAATCAAGCGTCTTCACTTACCCCAAAACCCCCCACCGTGACCACAAAATGACCACCCCCAACTCGGCACCAACTAATACAAAGACACCGGTATTTCTTTTGGAATTTTATGGCCACAGCAGCCTTTTATTATAACAATAAACAAACAATAAACACTGTATCATAAACAATACAATGAATTTAACCCTGGAAGGAGAAGTCCTTGAAGCCACAAGATCGTGGTGAAATAGTACAAATATCGTGGACAACCCCCGACCATTTGCTCCCAGCCGTTACCCCACAGGCTCGGGAGCACCAGCACACCAATAGATGTTGTCCACAAACTCCTTGGGGATCCGCCCTCTTCCGACGGAAAACTCCCCATCCACCTTTCACCAGATCACGACCAGCATACCTTTAAACGAAGGAGACCCTACCCAGAGAGTCTCCCAAACCAATTTCCACCGACTTCAAGGACTCCCCCTCCCCCAAAACCGCCACAACGATGGGCCTTTGAACACCTCAACGACCCGAGACCCCCACAACCCGCCACGTGACAGCCTTGTCTATACCCTCCTGAAGGGCAAGGGCCCAAATATCGGAACCGACTGCATTCAAATGAATCCCGTCCGCCAACCAGTAATTGCCCTCACCCTTCTCCAAATCAAAATGTCGCACGGCAACTCCCCCGTTTTTAACTATAAAAGCGGACACCGCTCTGTTAACCTTGATCCTGGCCCGATTGACCTTCTCCAACGATCTCATGGACCGCCAACGCCTGCGTGGCACGATCTCCGACCACACAATCGTGACTTCCCGATAAGTCACCCACAACCGCAAGCAATCTTGCTTAATGTCCTTGATCAACTCCCTGAAGGGACGAACAGCCAGATCATTACCCCCAGCATGAATAACGAGAACATCTGATGCCCGGTCCAAACGAACACACTCATGAATTTCCGGCAACACCCGACGCCACACCAGGCCCCGAAAACCGATCCACCGCACCACCGCCGCCGATCTGGAAATTCCCAACTGTCTGCCGTCGGTCCTGACATCAGCTCTCACCGCTCCCCAGTAAACAAAGGAGTGACCAAATATCCAAACCAGCAGCGGTTCCGTACCTGAAACACAAAACGACACTCACAGAAACATATCGCAAGAAAACGCACCAATACTTGCAATATTTAATCAACCCCATGGACCACGCCAACCGGACACAGCTCCTGCACGCCGGAAGGCCGAACATAACTCCGATACCGATTAGACCTCCACCCTCCTGTACGCTGTATGCAAGAGGGACCCAAACCACGCTCAGCTGCCTCAGTCACCGCACCAATCCGAAAAGAATGCAAAGCAAACCTAGAATCATCCAAACCCAAACACCGAATTGACTTCTTAAACACTGCACCAAACTGATATCGAGACAGACTTCCCCCGTCTACGTGACACAACAAAGATCCGCCCAAACTAGGACGAAGATCCCAAAATCTACGTAAACACTGAGCCGGGCACATTCCGGAACCAGAGACAACCCCCAACACCACTCGACGGCCTTTCCCAGCCTGGTCCGTTTTCGACCTCCTTAGCCAAAATTCGACGCCCTGAGCGGTCAACGTCACATCCCTGGCTAACAACCCGCCCACAGACTCTTTATTGTGAGACACAAGTTCCCCGATCTGCAGTGCCCTAAAAAATGCAAAGGAAAAAGCCAGCCGAAACAGCGCAACCTCATAACCATCCGCGCATACCGATCCCAGAACCAAACCCAATTGCTCCAGCATATTAAATGACACTGGCCGCCTCAAATCACCCCCCCCCCTGAAAGCGGCCAAAACCTGCCTAACCAAAAACGTTTTTGTCAAATCCCTGTGCCCGCGCAACCGAAAACCGAAAGACAATCCGGCCAACAAACGTGTCACCTTCGCCCGAGACCAACCTTCGTTTGCGCCCTGCCCCAACCACGACAACAACAGACCCTCTTGCTCAAGCCTGGCCCCACTGGCGGAGCCAGCCGTAATGACCTCTTCCCACGCACACCACACATTCCGGTAGGCCTCCCAGGTTTTTGGTGCCAAAGATGATACGATCAGTGACTCCGCGGCTCGTAAGCCACCCTCCACAATTCCTCCGGACAAATCAGACCCTCGAACTCTGCCTCCGGAACCAAGGAACGAAAACGATCCCACTGCAAGCGAGAGAGAGAATCAGCTATCTCATTCTTCACTCCAGGCACATGTGTCGCAGTCACATGCGCATTCAAAGACAAACATGCTAGCACCAACTTCTGCAAAACCCTGACCACTGGAGGGGACGATGCAGTAAGACCATTAATCGCGCTCACCACCCCCATGTTGTCACAATTGAAACGAACGCGCCGATTCCGAAACTCCTGACCCCACAAATGAACTGCCACCAGAATCGGAAAGATCTCCAACAACGTGATATTACGCACCAACCCAGCCGAAACCCAAGCGACGGGCCACTGAGCGGCGCACCACTGCCCTCCAAAATAAGCACCAAAACCGAATCCGCCTGCCGCATCCGTGAACAAATCCAAAGCATCGTTGCAGACCACATCAGCCATCACCAACGAACGACCGTTGTACGTCTCCAAAAAGGACTCCCAAACCTCCAAATCGGCCCTGAGCTCCGCCGACAATCTCACAAAATGATGGGGAGCCCGGACCCCCAAAGTAGCGCTAGCCAGCCTACGTGAAAAAACTCGACCCATCTGCATTACCCGACAGGCGAAGTTAAGCTTACCCAACAGCGACTGGAGGTCCCTCAACGATATTTTACGCAACCGACGTGCGCGAACAACCTCAGCCCTCAAATCATCAAGCTTGTCTTCCGGCAACCGGAATTCCCATTTGACCATATCAATGACTATCCCCAGAAAACGCAAACACGTACCGGGACCCTCATTTTTTCCGGGTGCCACCGATCCGCCACCCACTCAATCGCCCTCAAAATCCTGAGACAACGCGAAGAGTCCGCCGGGCCAATGCACAGGAAATCGTCCAAATAATGAACTATCGAGTCACAACCAGAGACATCGCACACGACCCATTCCAGAAAAGAGCTGAAAGCCTCAAAATACGCACAAGACAAGGAACAACCCATAGGTAAACACCTATCTACAAAAAACCCGTCTTCCCAGAAACAGCCCAACAACCTCACGCTGTCTGGGTGAACTGGAAGCAAACGAAAAGTGGACTCAACATCGGTCTTAGCCATAAGGGCCCCACGACCACATTTCCGGACCCAACCTGCCGCTTCATCAAATGAAGAGTATACCACTGAACAAATCTCCGGATCGATACCGTCGTTAACCGACCTCCCCCGCGGGTGAGACAAATGCTGAATAAGCCGAAACTTATTGGGCTCCTTCTTCGGAACCACCCCCAACGGGGAAACAACCAAATCCGGAAAAGGAGGAGACACGAAAGGGCCCGCCATGCGCCCCAATGAAACTTCTTTTTGGATCTTCTCCGAAACAACTGACGGATGCTCCAAAGCAGAGCGCAAATTTTTCAAAACAAACGGGATTTCAAACGGAGGATCCGGAATCCGAAAACCCTCCTCAAAACCAGAATACAACAGCCCCGCTCCTACCCTATCAGGGTATCTATTTAGATAAGGGACCATCCTTTCCAGATTCACTGGAGTCTCCCCCTTGCAAATTACCCCCACCGGATTTGGACTTCCCTTTTTTAAAACACTTGGATGCCCCATGTGAGGAACCATTGCAGTTTGAGCACAGGTGTTTAAATTTACAGTTGGCCCCAAACTTACACTGGCCGTCATTAAACTGCCAGCACACCCCCGCCTTGTGCGTTCCAGACTGCCCTTGACCCCCACCACCCGCAGAGCCGGCAGTGCCGCTATTCTGGCTGGTGCTTCCAGCCCCCCCAAGAAAGGAACTCCCAGACTTATTTTGCGCTATCACCCGCATCCACAAGCCAATATCTTTTTGGTCCCAGCGGATAGCCGGACGCACAGCTTTCCTCTGACGAAACTGCTCGTCATACCGCAGCCACGCCTGCCCACCATACACTCTATAAGCCTCCCCAATAGCATCCAAATAACAAAATAACGCGGAGCAATTATCAGGGGCCTGTTCCCCGATAACACTCGCCAAAATAGCAAACGCCTGCTGCCAATTTACAAATGTCTGAGGAATCAAGCGCCACCTCCGCTTTTCCTCCTCTTCCTTTTTGCTATCCTCTTTCTTACTTTTGTCCAAATTAAACTTCTCAAGAGGCAATAGCGAAAATATTTCAACATATTCATCCTTCCAAATCCGCTCTTTCACCTCCTTTTTTCAAATGGGCCCCCAACGAACCCTCAAAACACACATACACCTCGCCATGCGCCCGATCATCCAGATGCACACGACACTCCTTTTCCTTCTCGGTTTACACCGACACCGAAACCGGCGTGCCAATACAAGGGCCCGACGCACCCGCGCCCTGACCCGCCAACCCGCCACCCTGTGGCCCAACCCACGCTGCAACCGGCGACGACCCCACAAAACCCTGCTCCAAACGCAAAAGCAAGCTACGCACATCCGCCAACACATCACACACTCCCCCAGCCGACCCTGAACTGCTAAAACCAGCCTCAACCCTGCCAACCCCGGACTCAGCTAAGGGGCCCCCAACCGCCACAGACGAAGACAAAAGCGGGTGACAAACAGGGGACATAGACGCATACTCACCGGGCTGCGAGGGGGCTGTGTGCCCTCCAGCCGGAAATCCTGGATCCCCAGATGATGACGCCTCATGGACTTCGCGCCTCCCGGCGGCTAACTCACCGCCTCGTTGGTGCGGCCCGACCACCCCTGCAGACTGAGCCGAGGTGGGAGGCCTGAACCCCCCGGCGGAACTGGGCAGTGACACCCCCAAAAAGGAAGGCTCCTGCCTCCCCCCCGCCGAAAGTCACTTCGGCCACGCCGTCGCGAGGCACCCGGTCGCTTAGGGCCCCCCACGGCAACTGGGAGCCCGACAGTGTCCTCCGCTCCCGTCTTCTGGCAGCCGGCACAGACTCCGCCGGACTGCCCTCCGGTCCCGCTGCAGCCATGGGGCTGTGGCACCATATTGGGGGGTCCGCGGCGAGCACCGCTGCAGGGGCACCGCAGCAGCACCCCCCCGTTCCAGACAGTTCCCCCCCACGGCCGGGGGATGCGACGCAGCTCGGCCCTGCCTCCAGGCAGGCCGCTCCTCCTCCCGCGGCCGAAGCGCCCACCGAGGCAGGCCGCTCGGCTCGTGCACCACCGCCGCGGCCCCCCGAAGATCCAGGAGCAACCGGAAGTCGGGCGCGCGCCGGTCCCGCCCCCTTCCGGCCGAGGGGCGAAGGTCTGGACGCCGCCGCAGGGCCTCGCCGCCCGGAAGGATTCCTCCCAGGCCGCGCACCCCCGGATGGGGAAGGCTGCGTCGCGCGGCCGGAGGGTCCCGGGAGGGGCTCCGGCGGCGACGCGAGGCACGGGGAGCGGTGTCGGGGGACAGCCGCTCTGGAGGCCGCGCCCGCCGGGGCCTCCGATCTCTCACCGCGGCCTGCCCCGGCATCTGATGAAGCAGGCCGGCCACCTGCGCCTCCAGCCAGCCAGGAGGCTGCCCTGCCGCTGCCGCCCGAAGTCTGTCCAGGGCCTGGTCCACTCCCGACATCCTGGTAAGTGTTGTGGGACTGCTCAGGAGCTGGGACAACAGGAACAGAGGGCGGGCACCCCCAGACCCTGCATTAAATACCCCCTAGCTCCCCCTCCCCTTTAACCCTTCCCCTTCCCTCATTATCTTCCAACCCCCCGTCATGTTGGCCTCCGCCCACGCCTCCTCTAGGGGGTTGGGAGGCTCACTCCGGCCATTTCTTTCTGTGCCGGGTCATTGCACCCTGTTCTCCTCCGATGTTCCCTGCCTGCGCGCCTCCTGCGTTTTTGAATGTCCTGAAAAGTTCCTTCTATTTCCAGTTCCAGCATTAAATGAGGTATCAGGTGTGCTACAATTTGAGTCCAATGACTCCAGATCTGAAGACATAGAAAAAGCAACATGCGATTTTTGGGTTGGATTATTTCGAGTCTGGCTTTATTTTAGAATGGATTTCAATTTGCGTGGTGTTTTCCCCCATTGGCCCCATTCATAAACTTTATTTCAGGCATAATCTTTTAAATCCCTTGAGAACTTTCTTTTTTTTCTGCTCATAATATCTTCCTCCAAAGCAGACACATTCTCCTTCATATTTGCTAGTGATTGATCATATTGTGGCAGGGTTTTGTATTTTTCTATACTCTGCATGTTCTCAATTTCTTTCTGAGTTTCTGCAAGTTTTAATTCCTCCTGTCTAATGATTAATCTCATAAGATTTAAGGAGCAGTTTGTCAAGATTTGATTCCAACTCTCCATAAATTCCGGATTAAAATTAGTTGTTGGCAGTTTTTTTATTCTTAGTCCTCTAGGAATCATTTCTTTTGCTACATAATTCTGTAGCGTGGTATAGTCCCACCAAATTTGTCTCATGCTGAGTTAATTTCTCAAGCTGTGTAAAATGCTCTGTGAAGTTTAAAAAATCACCAGCTTCAATGGGCTCATTTCCAAATACCTGATCCGCTTTCTTGTTTCTGTCCTCTAACTGAGTTAGAGACATATTAATATTTCTGTAATCGGGCCCCAACAAAACACATCCAAATAATTTCAAATATGTAGAAAGAAATATGGGGGAGAGATTGGGAGACCTCAGCAAGTCCATATGAATAAACACACATATAAAAAGCGGGCTGAAGAAAAGCCCTAGCCAGCTCACCAACCACAGCCGGAGCACGGAACCTCGTCTGGATCCAAACGACAGTTGATTGTAGAAAAAAAAAAAGTTCCAGCTTCCAGGATAACTTTTTATTCCAAAATATAGATATAAAATTCCATATACAGCTTGTTCCTATGGGAGCAAAATACTCCCCATCGCTCGCCAATTTAATAATGGCGTATTGGGAAAAACAATTTATATATTCGGTGGAAAATCCATTTGTGCAGAGCATTAACTGGTATGGTAAATTCATTGATAATATCCTGATCATTTGGGAGGGGGATGTGTCTACTGGAGCGCCCTCACGCACCAGGGCCGTGGGGTACTCGGTACCGGGCCGGTTGATCTTCTCAACGGGGGTTGTCACGGCAGCAGTGACCCGGTCCGTGACTCTGGGGCTCCATTACAAAAGGGATTGTTTCAGTGTGCTTATGGTGGTGAAAGTTTATAAGTGATTCGTGACGCCACCTGTGGTGTTCGGCAATAAAAATGTAAGCCGATGCTGCAGACAGATCCTCTGGGACAGATGGTGTGGTGCAGCAGTGATGTTATAGCCCTCCACAGGCAGGGCTGTAGTCCAAGGGCAGTGTAGGTGAAGTGACACTTAGATGGTGTAGTGTCAGGCGCAAGGGATGTAGCAGTGCTGGGCAGGTTGGCGCAGGAATAAGTGGAGGACATCAGGGTATGTAGTTCCAAAGCTTTACTCACAGTCTGTTGCAGGTACAGGTGCCCGCATCTGTGCGTGTCCACCAGGTCAGGAGCTCAGCCAACTTCCAGGCAGGATGAAGTACTCCTTTCTAACTGTTGTGAGTTCATTTTCTGGTCTACCAGTTGTGAGTTCTCCTTCCAGGCTCCCTCTGGTGGAGATCTGCCACCTGATAAGGAGGATGACGATTGGACCTCAGTTATCTCAGACTGGATTTAAGACAGCCGACGCCCTTTTCTGGTGCTGGTGACTCCTTCTGGCTTGACAGGTCTTGGTTCTCAGCTCTGTTCCAGTCAGCTCAAGCTAAGTTTTTCTGCTAATGTTCACACTTGATTTTGTTGATCTATTCAGTTTTTTGTGGTCAGCCAGCGCTGGCTGGGGCTGTGCTGAATTTCCACTCTTATCTAATATATAAAGCTCAAAGTGTGTATGTATGTGTGTATGTATGTGTGTGTGTGTATGTGTGTATGTCCGGGATAGGCATCCGCAGCGTCGCAGCTACAGCCACAAAATTTGGCACAGTCACACGTCTGGACCCCGAGAGCGTCCTAAGCTATGTTGTGAGGCGAAATTTTAACCCCACGCGTTCCAATTCACCAAACAATTTTGCCCCTATCTACATACTGGGGGAAAAAGTGTGTGTGTGTCAAGCCCCACCCCTCATTGTGATGTCATAATGCCCCTATTTGCATACTGGGAAGCAGTGTGTGCGTATCAAGCCCCACCCTCATTATGATGTCACAATGGTTGCCATGGCGATGCTGATGTCATCATAGGTTGCAAGCCCTGCCGCCGCTCATTATGATGTCATAATGGTTGACTATGGAATGGAGGATGTGTGATGGGTATATGGGCACTTGACTATGGGATGGAGGATATGTTTGACGGGTATATGGGCACGGGACTATGGGATGGCGGATATGTATATGGGCACGTGACTATGAGATGGCGGATATGTATGATGGGACTATGGGCATGGGACTATGGGATGGAGGATATGTATGATGGGTATATGGGTATGGGACTATGAAGGATGTGTGATGGGTATATGGGCACTCGACTATGGGATGGCAAATATGTTTGATGGGCATGGGACTATGGGATGGAGAATATGTATGATGGGTATATGGGCATGGGACTATGGGATGGAGAATATGTATGATGGGTATATGGGCATGGGACTATGGGATGGAGGATGTGTGATGGGTATATGGGCACTCAACTATGGGATGGAGGATATGTATGATGGGTATATGGGCACGGGCCTATGGGATGGAGGATAATTATAATTTGTTATAACTAACCACAGTTAGTTACTATGCCCGGGCAGCATCGGGCTCTTCTGCTAGTTTATCTGTATTTGCCAATTTGCTTTTTGTCCCTTATTAGATTGGCCTCTTTTTGCTCTGTCTCAGGATATTTCAGAGTGCTGATATAGTGGGAGAAGTCTAGTGACTTCAGGGTTAATTTTGTTATCAGTAGTGTTGGACATTATTTTTGTAGGGTTTTTGGCAGATTGCAGACAGTGCAACATCTTTTGCTCAGCCTATTTTCCTGCCTGTGTTTGTGTTTTCATCTTGTTTCACCGTCTTTACATGTGTGGGGCTGTCTTTCCTTTGGGGGTCTGCTCTGGGACAGTTAGTTTTCACCTTTTCTTGCTTTAGGCTTATTTAGTCCTCCGGCTGTGACAAAGCGTCTAGGTTCAGCATAGGAACGCTCCATGGCTGCTGCTAGTTGTGTGGTTAGGATCAGGGATCTGCATAGTTACCAAACTCTCTGGTTTTATGTGACTTCGCTTGTTTTGTTTTTTCCTCCTCGGTGACCCATTCGTAACAGAATCACCAGCCATACCGCAGATTCTAGGGTACTCAAAAGCAGGAGAAAGAAGAAAAAAAAAAAGTGTCAGAATTTTTTTTTTTTTAAATGTATTTTTTCCTCTTTTTTTTCTGGGGCCGTAGAAGGATTTTTTTTCCTAATGGAGATTAAGCAATTGTCTGATCGTGTGGAGCAACTTGCTGCTGAAGTGCAGGGAATTTCCACCTACCTCATTCAGTCACATGCTGCTGAGCCTAAGATCTCTACTCCTGATGTTTTTTCTGGGGATCGGTCTAAATTTCTGAATTTTAAGAATAATTGTAAATTATTCCTTGCCTTGAAGCCTAACTCATTGGGGAGCTCTGTGCAGCAGGTTAAAATTGTCATCTCCTTGCTGCACGGCGATCCCCAGGATTGGGCTTTTTCTCTGACACCTGAAAATCCTATTCTGACTAATGTGGATGCATTTTTTCAAGCCTTGGAGTTGTTGTATGATGAACCTAATGCTGTTGATCAAGCTGAGAGAACCCTGTTGGCATTAAACCAGGGTCAGGATTCTGCAGAGTTATACTGCCAAAAATTCCGAAAGTGGGAGGTCCTTACTACATGAAATGATAGTGCATTGGCAGCTCTCTTTCAGAAGGGTTTATCAGAGACCGTAAAAGATGTTATGGTGGGATTTCCTGTTCCCTCTGGTCTGGATGATTCTATGTCATTAGCCATTCAAGTTGATCGGCGTTTACGAGAACGTAAAACTACACGGGAGGCGCTGCCACCTTTTGAACAAACGTCTGAACCTATGCAATGTGATGGGGTTTTGTCTAGGGCGCAACGTCAGGAGTTTAGAAGGCGTAATAAGCTGTGTTTTTTCTGTGGAGATGCCTCTCATACTATTTCTGTCTGCCCTAAACGAGAGAAACGTTTTGCACACACATTTGCTGTGGGCAGTGTACAAACTAAGTTCTTTTTGGCAATTACTCTGATCTGCTCCTTATCCACGTTTTCCACTAAGGCTTTTGTGGATTCAGGAGCAGCGTTGAATCTGATGGATTTGGACTTTGCTAAACGCTGTGGTCTTTCTATGATGCCTCTACGGACGCCTATTCCTTTGAGAGGTATTGATGCTACTCCTTTGGCGGAGAATAAACCTCAGTTTTGGACCCAGGTGATAATGCGAGTTGCCCCAGACCACCAAGAAAATTGTAAATTTTTGGTGCTGCATAATTTGCATGATACTATTGTTCTGGGTTTTCCCTGGTTGCAAACTCATAATCCAGTTTTGGATTGGAAATCTGGGACTGTGGTGAGTTGGGGTTGTCAGTGTGTTCTTAGGGACGCTCCTGTTTTCTCCACCTCTCCTCAGTTTCATGATATGCCTGATTATCTGGCCGATTTTTCGGATTTATTTAGTGAGAGTTAGTTTGCGTCTTTGCCTCCTCATAGGAGTTATGACTGTGCAATTGAGTTGATGCCTGGGTGTAAATTTCCCAAGGGTCAGCTTTTCAACTTATCAGTACCCAAACATGATGCTATGCGATCCTATATTAAGGAGTCGTTGGAGAAGGGTCATAATAGACCATCCTCGTCACCTTTAGGTGCTGTTTTTTTTTTGTGGCCAAGAAAGATGGTTCATTAAGACCATGTATTGATTATTGTTCCCTTAACAAGATGACGGTTAAATATCAGTACCCGTTACCTCTGATGTCTGATTTATTCTCCAGAGTTAAGAGTGCCTGCTGGTTTACTAAGCTTGACCTCAGGGGGGCGTATAATTTTATTCACATCAAGCACGGGGAAGAATGGAAGACGGCGTTTAATACTCTGGAGGGACATTTTGAGTACCTGGTGATGCCTTTTGGGCTCACTAATGCCCCTTCTGTCTTCTAGTCCTTTATGAATGATATTTTCCGTGACTTTGTGGATACGTTTTTGATCATCCATCTGGATGATATTTTGATCTTTTCTAGTGATTGGGATTCTCATGTGGAACACGTCCGGACTGTGTTCCGGATTTTGAGGGAGAATTCCCTGTTTGTTAAGGGATCGAAATGCCTCTTTGGTGTACAGAGGATTTCATTTTTGTGATTTATCTGGTCTCCGTCGACTATTGAAATGGACCCAGCCAAGGTACAGGCCATTTATGATTGGGTTCAGCCTACTTCTTTGAAGGCCCTCCAGAAGTTTTTGGATTTTGCTAATTTCTATCGTAAATTTATAGGTAACTAGCTGAAGTGCCCGGCGCTGCCCGGGCATAGTGACTAACTGTGGTTAGTTATAACAAATTATAATTATCCTCCATCCCATAGTCCTGTGCCCATATACCCATCATACATATCCACCATCCCATAGGCCCGTGCCAATATACCCATCATACATATCCTCCATCCCATAGTAGAGTGCCCATATACCCATCACACATCCTTCATCTCATAGTCCCATGCCCATATACCCATCATACATATCCTCCAACCCATAGTCGAGTGACCATATACACATCATACATATCCGCCATCCCATAGTCCCGTGTCCATATACCCGTCATACATAGCCACCATCCCATAGTCCAGTGCCCATATACCCATCATACATATCCACCATCCCATAGGCCCGTGCCCATATACCCGTCATACATATCCTCCATCCCACAGTCCAGTGCCCATATACCCATCACACATCCTCCATCCCATAGTCAACCATTATGACATCATAAAGAGCGGCGGGGCTTGATGACATCAGCGTCGCCATGGCAACCATTGTGACATCATAATGAGGGGCGGGGCTTGATGCGCACACACTTTTTCCCCAGTATGTAGATAGGGGCAAAATTGTTTGGTGAATTGGAAAGCGCAGGGTTAAAATTTCGCCTCACAACATAGCTTAGGATGCTCTCAGGGTCCAGACGTGTGACTGTGCCAAATTTTGTGGCTGTAGCTGCGACGGTGCGGATGCCTATCCCGGACATACACGCATACACACATACATACATACACACACACTTTGAGCTTTATATATTAGATTTTTCTGGTATTGTCAAACCACTGACTGATCTGACCAAGAAGGGCGCTGATGTGCTGAATTGGTCTCCTGAGGCTGTCTCAGCATTTCAGGAGCTTAAGCGGAGATTTACTTCAGCTCCAGTTTTACGGCAACCTGATGTCTCACTTCCATTTCAGATGGAGGTAGATGCTTCTGAGATTGGTGCATGAGCTGTTTGGTCCCAAAAAGACCCTGTGACTTCTAAGATGAATCCCTGTGCCTTCTTTTCTCGAAAGTTCTCCCCATCTGAACGCAACTATGACATGGGGAATCGGGAATTGTTGGCCATGAAATGGGCGTTTGAGGAGTGGAGACATTGGTTGGAGGGAGCTAGACATCAAGTTGTGGTCCTCACCGATCACAAGAATTTGATTTATCTGGAGTCGGCCAAACGCTTGAATCCTAGACAGGCTAGATGGGCCTTGTTTTTCACGCGTTTTAATTTTGTGGTCTCTTTTCTTCCGGGCACTAAGAATGTTAAGGCAGACGCCCTTTCTAGGAGTTTCTTTGCTGATTCTCTTAATGTGACCGAGCCTACTACCATCCTAGGTGAGGGGGTAGTTCTTTCTGCCATTTCGCCCGATTTGAGACGCGACCTGGAGGAATTTCAGAAGGATAAACCTGAGCGTTGCCCTATGGGAAAATTGTATGTTCCTGACCAGTGGAGAAAGAGAGTGATGTCCGAAATTCATTGCTCCGCATTGGCTGGTCATCCAGGAATTTTTGGTACCAGACATTTGGTGAGTCGGTCTTTTTGGTGGCCCGCCTTATCTCGTGATGTCTGGAATTTTGTACAGTCCTGTGGGACTTGTTCTTGGTCTAAACCCTGTTCTCGTTCTAGTGGGTTGCTGATGTCCCTGCCGGTGCCAAAGAGGCCATGGACCCATATCTCAATGGATTTTATTTCTGATCTTCCTGTCTCTCAGAGAATGACAGTTATCTGGGTGATTTGTGATAGATTTTCAAGATGGTCCATCTTGTACCACTCCCAAAGTTGCCATCTTCCGCTGAGTTGGTACCCTTGTTTTTACAACAGGTGGTTCGGTTACATGGGATTCCTGAGAACATTGTGTCCGACAGAGGAGTCCAGTTTGTTTCCAGATTCTGGAAAGCCTTTTGTTCCAATCTGGGAATTCAGTTATCCTTCTCCTCCGCGTTTCATTCCCAGACCAATGGACAGACTGAGAGAACAAACCAGACCTTGGAGTCTTATGTAAGATGTTTTATATCTGCTGATCAGGATGATTGGGTCTCATTTTTGCCCTTGGCCGAATTTGCGCTGAACAATAGAGCTAGTTCTGCCACTTTGATGTCACCCTTTTTCTGTAATTTTGGGTTTCATCCTCGATTCTCTTCAGGGCAAGTGGAATCTTCGTCCTGCCCAGGTGTGGACACTGTGGTTGAGAGAATGCAGCAGATATGGGACCAAGTGGTGGATAAGTTGTCACTCTCTCAGGAAAAGGCCCAGCAATTTTCCAACCGGCATAGGACCATTGGTCCCTGGTTTAAAGTGGGTGATATGGTTTGGTTGTCGTCTAAGAATATTCCTATGAAGGTTGCATCTCCAAAGTTTATGTCAAGATTTATTGGACCTTATAAGATTTTGGAGATTCTTAATCCTGTTTCTTTTCGATTGGCTCTTCCAGTTACGTTCAAGATCCATAACGTATTTCACAAATCTCTGTTGAAGAGGTTTGTTGAGCCAGTGGTTCCTATGGCAGCACCTCCTGACCCTGTGTTGGTTGAAGGCAATGTGGAATATGAGGTAGAGAAAATATTGGATTCTCGTTTGGTTAGACAGAGACTCCAGTATTTGGTCAAATGGAAGGGTTATGGCCAGGAGGATAATTCTTTAGTCTCTGCCTCTGATATTCATGCCAATAGATTGGTTCGTGCATTTCACCGGGCCCATCCTGATCGGCCTGGTGGTGTGGATGAGGGTTCGGTGACCCCTCCTCAAGGGGGGGTACTGTTGTGAGTTCATTTTCTGGTCTACCAGTTGTGAATTCTCCTTCCAGGCTCCCTCTGGTGGAAACAGGAGGTAGTGAGGCTGATTTAATCAGTGGAGATCTGCCACCTGATAAGGAGGATGACGATTGGACCTCAGGAATCTCAGACTGGATTTAAGACAGCTGACACCCTATTCTGGTGCTGGTGATTCCTTCTGGCTTGTCAGGTCTTGGTTCTCAGCTCTGTTCCAGTCAGCTCAAGCTAATCTTTTCTGCTAATGTTCACACTTGATTTTGTTGGTCTATTCAGTTTTTTGTGGTCAGCCAGCCCCGGCTGGGGCTGTGCTGAATTTCCACTCTTATTTATCTGTATTTGCCAATTTGCTTTTTGTCCCTTATTAGATTGGCCTCTTTTTGCTCTGTCTCAGAATATTTCAGAGTGCTGATATAGTGAGTGAAGTCTAGTGACTTCAGGGTTAATTTTGTTATCAGTAGTGTTGGACATTATTTTTGTAGGGTTTTTGGCAGATTGCAGACAGTGTCTTTCCTTTCCTATCCTTTCTAGTTAGTTTGGGCCCCATCATTTGCTCAGCCTATTTTCCTGCCTGTGTTTGTGTTTTCATCTTGTTTCACCGTCAATACATGTGTGGGGGCTGTCTTTCCTTTGGGGTCAGCTCTGGGGCAGTTAGTTTTTCCCCTTTTCTTGCTTTAGGCTTATTTAGTCCTCCGGCTGTGACGAAGCGTCTAGGTTCATCGTAGAAACGCTCCACGGCTGCTGCTAGTTGTGTGGTTAGGATCAGGGATCTGCAATCTGCATAGTTACCAACCTCTCTGGTTTTCTGTGACTTGGCTTGTTTTGTTTTTTCCTCCTCGGTGATGCATTCATAACATCCAACACTCCGCCAACATATGTGCCTTTTCTGAATGTCTCCTCTTATAGCGCCTTTGAGTGAAGTACTCCTAGTACTGAGTTACACTGGAGTTCCTCCTGTCAGATGTTCCTATGAACTCTACTTGTACGGCAGACAGCTGTAGCCTGCTTCGGGGACTCCTTGCTACTAAGTCCCAGCCCAAGTCTTGTGTGGGAATAAAGTGGTCACTACTTCTATTCCTCTAGTGTCTACTGCAGGACCATTAGTATCTGTACAACCTCGGGGACCGGACCCCAGCCTTGCGCTTAGAACTTGAAAAGGGTTCTCCTCTAACCCTGGTCCTTGTTCTCTTATTCTCCTCATGTTCCGTGCTAATCCTTCTTCCCAATGGAGAATCAGGCTTCCTTTCTCTGTCTCTTTCCTGTGCCAGCATACCCAGATCACTGTGGCCTGCTGCAGCACTTCCTTCTTCCTTCCCTCTCCCGGGGATCTCTCTTTCTCACACTCTGTCCTTCTACATCCTCACTCATTGACTGAATGAATAGACTGACTGACTCAACTATTCCCGCTATTTTGTGCAAACTAAACTCCACCCACCTCCCAGCACATTTCGTATTCCAAGCAGGGAGCCACCAAGGGATGCTATGCTACACTCCAAGCAGGGAGCCGCCGAAGGTGCTTTGCTAACACTACTTTGTGGTGTGGGGTTCAGGTGTTGGGGTGTGGTCAGGTGTCTCCACCTTACCTGGATGGTGGGGCACCATACCTCAGGAGGAGGTACAGTACCTCTGTGGCGACTGAGCCCTCAGGAGCACCACTTACCCCCCCAGTTAAACACAGTACATCCGCAAGCTACAAGAAAACAAAAATTGACAAATGCAGGAACATACAAAATTTTTGTAATGCTAATAAACAGTTCTTATCTAATCTTCTCAATATGAGAGGCACTCATTCTTGAACGTTGCAAACAATTTTACCTAACTATCTTTAAAATTATGCTACCTAATTTAAAGTGCTATTTCAAGCATTATCACCAACACATTTCTTCATCACTTCTTCTTTCACATTTTCTACTTTCTTTTATTAACCCTAAGTGACAACCGTGGATACCTGGTTCTCCACCTGCATTTTTCAAATCTTCATCTTTATTCACATCTCTTTATTAAAACATTATATGAACTAGATTCTGTATAAAAGCTATTCTCTATTAATACTGTCATAAGACACATTATAAAATACTTCACAATAATTCTTGTAAGTGCTGGACACCGCTCCCAGCCGGGATTTCTTGCAGTGTCCTTAGGATGGAGCCATGCTCCAAGGTTGAGGTAGTTCTTATTTATTAAAGAGGCTATGTAAAACCAAGAAAGGGCACCTAAAGAGGTGCAAACTATTTACAATAAAGTTCTGTATCAATCATTGTTCATGATCTCCACAGTTCCAATATGAAAAACGCTGCCAATAAAACTGGGCAACAACTGGAAAAACAAAAGCATGATGAACAAATGAAAATAACTTTTAAAGCACAACGATGCAAATACCCTCCTGGGTAACAAAGTTAATGGAATGTTTCTTTATTGGGGGTCCCCTCTTGGGGTACTGGATGCTGGTTTTCTTGGCTGCTGCTTCAAGGGGAGATGCTCTGGGTGTACTTCTTCCACTTCCCCATCTCTGTAAGCTTAGTGCTTTTGAATTGAGAGCATAGCTCATCTAATTGCCCCATGCGGAGTGCTGGCCCGTTGCACGCGGTGTACGGGAACTCAGGGGGCAACCCGGTTGCAGGGGTGGCGATTATACCTGATTTTTCCCGGTGGTGCAGTCTTGGCTCCGGTGCAGGCCTGAAACGGTGGGCCGCTGCAGTGGTGTCCACTGGGGTAGCCGGTCCGGATGTCGGCGGTGGTGGAGCAGATGGCGGCTCCGGGTCAGCAGGAGTCTTCGGTGTGACCTGCGCGGCCGCGTCAGATCCAGGCGGGAGCACTGCCTCAGCTCCCGGGCCCTTCTGTGGCTCTTCTGGACAGGCCGTGACCAACTGTACTGACAGCGTAGGGATGTAAACGGGCGCTGCCCGAGAAAAGTCCGGTGTGGCGGTGGTGGGTACCAAGGGGGAACGTACCAGGGCTAGAGGTGCCAATGGCGTAGGCCCCTCCAAGGCGTGCTGCCAGTTTAACTTCCATAACACCTCCTGCCTCAGTCGCAGACGGGTAGTCAGCTGGGCTATTTCCTCCTCCAGCTGCTGACGGTTCATGCCGGAAGCCAGATCAGAGCCTTCAGCCATTGCGCCGGGGAGATTCAGCTTAACCTCCCCTTGCTCTTCAGGCCTCCTCTCTCCTTCCATCATGGCGTTCTCTCCTCCTTCTTCCTGTCTCGACTCTTTTCCCGCCACTGGCTCCCGCTCCTCCTTCTGGGGGCGGCGTCTTCTTCCTACTCCTCCATACCAAGCCAGTATACGAACCCCTCGGGGGGTGGGCCATGTTGCTGTCGCATAGAAGTTCAGACAGGGGAGGCCCAGGACATTTTGCGCTCTTTTCTTAGGACCACCCATGTTGTCACGCCCTTCTTCTCCTTGCTGGTGGCCATTTTTAGCATTCATTTTACAGTCTATCAAATTGGGTCTTTTGCACATTTCCACAAACCTTTAAGTCCAATAAATCGTAGGCACACAGAACCCGGTGGCACCGGACTTAGTCATCCTGTTCGTGACACCAAGTTGGAGCGCCCTCACTCACCAGGGCCGTGGGGTACTCGGTACCGGGCCAGTTGATCTTCTCAACGGTGGTTGTCACGGCAGCAGTGACCCGGTCCGTGGCCCTGGGGCTCCATTGCAAAAGGAGTTGTTTCAGTGTGCTTATGGTGGTGAAAGTTTATAAGTGATTCGTGACGCCACCTGTGGTGTTCGGCAATAAAGATGTAAGCCGAAGCTGCAGACAGATCCTCTGGGACAGATGGTGTGGTGCAGCAGTGATGTTATAGCCCTCCACAGGCAGGGCTGTAGTCCCAGGGCAGTGTAGGTGAAGTGACACTTAGATGGTGTAGTGTCAGGCGCAAGGGATGTAGCAGTGCTGGGCAGGTTGGCGCAGGAATAAGTGGAGGACACCAGGGCATGTAGTTCCAAAGCTTTACTCACAGTCTGTTGCCAGTACAGGTGCCCGCATCTGTGCCGTGTCCTCCGGGTTAGGAGCTCAGCCAACTTCCAGGCAAGATGAAGTACTCCTTTCCAACACGCTGCCAATATATGTGCCTTTTATGAATGTCTCTTCTTATAGCGCCTTTGAACGAAGTACTCCTAGTACTGAGTTACACTGGAGTTCCTCCTGTCAGATGATTCTATGAACTCTACTTGTACGGCAGACAGCTGTGGCCTGCTTCGGGGACTCTTTGCTACTAAGTCCCGGCTCACTAATATGTTGCTGTTGTGCCTCCAAGTCTTGTGTGAGAATAAAGTGGTCACTACTTCTATTACTCCGGTGTCTGCTGCAGGACCATTAGTATCCGTACAACCTCGGGGACCGGACCCCGGCCTTGCGCTTAGAACTTGAAAAGGGTTCTCCTCTAACCCTGGTCCTTGTTCTCTTATTCTCCTCACGTTCCATGCTAATCCTTCTTCCCAATGGAGAATCAAGCTTCCTTTCTCTGTCTCTTTCCTGTGACAGCATACCCAGACCACTGTGGCCTGCTGCAGCACTTCCTTCTTCCATCCCTCTCCCGGGGATCTCTCTTTCTCACACTCTGTCCTTCTACATCCTCACTCATTGACTGAATGAATAGACTGACTGACTGACTCAACTCTTCCCGCTCTTTTGTATGAACTAAACTTCACCCACCTCCCAGCATGTTTCGTGTTCCAGGCAGGGAGCCACCAAGGGGTGCTATGCTACACTCCAAGCAGGGAGCCGCCGAAGGTGCTTTGCTACACTACTTTGTGGTGTGGGGTGCAGGTGTTGGAGTGTGGTCAGGTGTCTCCACCTTACCTGGATGGTGGGGCACCACACCTCAGGTGGAGGTGCAGTACCTCTGTGGCGACTGAACCCTCTGGGGTGCCACACTACCATACCAGTTTTCGTGGAATATCTCAATTCTATTACATTCATCATAAAATTTACCTACAAAATGGATAAAACTCATATATCTTTTTTAGATCTAGAACTATGGGGAATTGAAGGACAAAATATTATGTCCAATACGCACTGCAAACCTATTTCAGAGAACACGATATTGCATGCAAGCAGCGGACATCCTAAACATGTAATCAGGCCTATTTCCACAGGTGAACATATATAAGATTAAAAAGAAACTGCACGGATAATCAAACTAAAAATAAAAAATTTGCTGAATTGCATAAAAAACTGAAAAAACGCGGTTATCCAAACTGGATGTTGAACAGAGCGGAGAGGATTGCAGAGAAAAAGGACAGACCAGACTTATTAGTACCAAAAGAAAATCATGAAAATAAAAGTGATATAAATAAAAAAACCTCTGGAATATAGCCTTCAATTTGATAAAATAAAAAAAATTTTTTTTAAAAATCTACCAATTCTGTACGAGGATGACGTTTTGTAAAATAATTTAGAATCAGGTACTAATGTCATTGCTAGACGTGCTCCAACTATTGGGGATTTGGTTTCTCCGACTTTTTTCTCATCAGCACCTGTTATAAATAACTGGTTGAAATCCACAGGTTTTGGGGCATGGCCTAGCTCACAGACATGTGAGACAGGTTTCTTAGGAGCTCTGAAGGGACACCTCAAAATCCGACTTTTAACTCAATTTCAGCAAGCCATCCTGTCTCCAAATATCTCTCAGAGTCCTTCTGGCACTATGAGGATACTTTTGGCTCCAAAAGATATCATCTAAATCAACTTTTGAGAGAAGATGGGTATTGAGGCCCACATCCTCACCAGACCTCACTTCTGGGCCTGCCAGTACTTACACCACAGGATTTCGACCTTAAGGACCCCTCAAATTCTGCAAGGCATCACCGATGAGGCACCCATCTGCAACCCCCAGGACCCTCTAATCTTCATCTGGGCTCCAACAGAAGGAGAAAGCCACAAAAAGCGAGAATTAGGCCGCCGCCAGCTGCAGAACGCAGCTGCGACCCTGCGTCGGAAGACCGGGACAACAGACCCTCACAGCGGTTCTACAATGATTCAGTGGTGAAGAGAACGAGTGACATCTCAGCTGTGACCCCTTCTCAGGAACTGGGACGGCGACTCAGACTGCGGTTCCTTTGAGAAAATGGGGTGCGATTGTGAGTATAGCGCTCACCGACTTCACCCCTTGCCACCCCCTTGGGCGACTTCTCCAGCGGGTTGACTACCTCCATCAGCTCCCGGAGCTTTGCCGGGCAGGGCTCTGTGGTCGCAGCTGTGGCGCCTCCAGTGCGAGATAAACCCCTCCCACTTCTACCGCAGCTGGCCCTTGATCTCCCCGTCGACCCGCTGCATCTCTATAACTCACGCAGCCTGCTCGTTCCTTCTTGAGCTGCAGGGACATCTCCACCTCCCTGCGGCAGCGGCGGAGAGGCTCACTAGCTGATTACAGGCGACCGTCTTCAGCTTTGAGGGGAGAGCTTCCTTTACATGCAAGCTGCAATCTCTGCCTATAAATCGTGACGCAGCTGCGGCGTCTCCGGGAGCGCAGGGGAAACTCCTACTTTTGCTTTCGGTTTCACTGTAGCCGACTCCCGCTGGCCCCGGCGATCCCCGCTGTGTAATAACTCTCACTGCCTGCTCATCCCTTCTGGAGCTGCAGGGGCTTCTCCAACCCCCTGTAGCAGTGGTGGAGAGGCCCACAGAGTATATACAATTTACAGTCTTCAGTCCCATATAAGGGATCTCTTTCTGCATCAAAGTTGCGACCTCCAATCACAGCACCTACATCCCTTGCATCTCCTAAGCCAGGGTTCCCCCAACTCCAGTCCTCAAGGCCCAACAACAGGTCTTGTTTTCAGGATTTCCCTTGTATTCTACAGGTGATGCAATTATCACCTGGGCAATACTAAGGAAATCCTGAAAACAAGACCTGTTGGTGGGCCCTGAGGACTGGAGTTGGGGAACCCTGTCCTTAGCTGTTTACATATACTTTAACAGTAAACTGATTCACAGGTGATTGCTCTTGGGTCACAACTAGTTCTTAGGACCTCATTGTTCTGGGCGACGCTAGGTCCAACTGTGATAAGGACCTACTTACATTTGCCTAACAGCGCCTGGTGATCTCTGTTGCGACATCCTTTGGGATCCTATTTTAGTTTGCAGCTGCGATCTCAACGATAATTAAAGAACCTACTACAACCTTAGAAGAGACCCCAAATTCTGCATTGGCATCCCTTCTGGACCTAATCCTAGTGTCTCTGAGATTAACCCAAGACAAAGAGGTAATTTTGTTATAATTTAGAGGGGAGTACACGAATTTTACTTAACATACACACAATGAAAAATTCCAGGTCACTCGTAAAGTCTAATACCTCATCTTCCCACAAACCATGTAGAAAAAATTACCATACAAACAACCAAGCTAAGGTCCTTAGTCCACTCAAATCTAGGTCTCTGCTAAAAAGAGACAAGAGTCTTTTGGGATCTAAACTCCCGAGTCAAAATAGGCCTGAAACCATCCACTCTAAAAAGAATCTCCTATCCGATGAGATGGACTTATCTGTCATGAACTCTGTTGTGAGTTCATTTTCCCCTTCACTGTTGATGTCTGATGAACTCCCTCTGCTGGTGAAGAGAGGTAGTGAAATTGATTGGGTTGGGAAGAACCTGTCATCTGAACAGGTGGAGCCTGATTGGACACCCGGAATCACTGAGTGGATATAAGGCAGCCGACGCCCTACAGGGGTGCTGGTGATCCTTTCTGCTCTGAGCTCTTGCAAACCAGTTCAGTACCTGTCTTCTGAAAGCTAAGTATTTGCTCTCTTATTTTTCCATGAGATATTGTCTGTTTACTTAGTGTTTGTGTTCTACCTGCCCTTATTGGTACAGGCTGAGCTCCATTTTTGTCTCTGGTCAAGTTGATCTTTTGCTCAGTCTTCAGAATATACCTGAGTGCTGATATAGTGTTTTTGAAGTCTAGTGACTTCAGGGCCTTTTTTCTATCAGACGTGTTGGACATTATTTTGGCAGTATTTTTGCGGATTGCAGCCAGCATCTTTTCTGTCCTATCTAGTTAGTTGGGCCCCATCGTTTGCTCAGCCTTTCTGTCTGTTTGTGTTTTCATCTGCTTTTCACCGACAATACATGTTGGGGGCTGTCTATTGCTTTGGGGTCTGCTCTGGGGCAGTTTAGATTTCCCCTTTCTTTCTTTAGGCTTGTTTAGTTCTCCGGCTGTGAACGAGGGGTCTAGGGCACAGTAGGAACCCCCCACAGCTACTGTTAGTTGTGTGAATAGGATCAGGGGTCTGCAATCCGTTAGCTACCAACCTCTCCGGTTTTCTGGACTTAGCTTGTATTTTTGTTTTTTCCTCCTTCGGTGACTCATTCATAACAGAACTCATTTTCTGCTCCACCAGTTGAGAGTTCCCCTTCCGTTCTCCCTCTGGTGGTGACAGGAGGTGGTGCGGTTGGTTTAAGTGGTAGTGATCTGCCACCTGATGAGGAAGATAACGATTGGATCTCTGGAGTATCAGACTGGATATTACACAGCCGATGCCCTATCCGGGTGCTGGTGATTCAGTCTGCTTCTCAGGTCCTGGACTTCAGCTCTCTTCCAGTCTTCTGAAGTTAAATTTGTTTTTTGCTAATGTTCACACTTGCGCGTTGGTCAATTCAGTTTGTTGTGTTACCAGCCTGCCCCTGCTGGGGCTATGCTGAAATTCCACTCCTATTAATCAGTATTTGCCAATCTACTTTTTGTCCCTTATTAGATTGGCCTCTTTTTTGCTCTGTCTCAGAATATTTCAGAGTGCTGATATAGGTTTAGAAGTCTAGTGACTTCAGGGTTAATTTTGCTATCAGAAGTGTTGGACATTATTTTTGTAGGTTGTTTTTGGAAGATTGCAGACAGTGTCTTTCCTTTTCTGTCCTTTTTAGTTAGCCGGGCCCCATCGTTTGCTCAGCCTATTTTCCTGCCTTTGTTTGTATTTTCATCTTGTTTCACCGTCAATACATGTGGGGGGGCTGTCTTTCCTTTGGGGTCTGCTCTTGGGCAGTTAGTTTTCCTCTTTTCCTGCTTTAGGCTTATGTAGTTCTCCGGTTGTGACGAGGCGTCTAGGACAAACGTAGGAACGCTCCATGACTGCTGCTAGTTGTGCGGTTAAGATCAGGGATCTGCAATCTGCACAGTTACCAACTTCTCTGGTTTTCTGAGACTTAGCTTGTTGTCTTGTTTTTCCTCCTCGGTTTCCCATTCATAACACTTATCACTCAATTCCAAAAGACAGACCCCAGGGTCTTGGGGAGAGAAACACTCTGCCTTATCTAGAGAAGCCTCAGAAGTGGATGAGGATTCAAGCAATTACTCCCCTAATATTAGTCAAGCTAAAAATAAGCCTAGACTGGACGCTACCCAACAAGACAGAGCAGAATTATCTCTTCATGTTACAGAAAGAGAAGAAATTCGAAGTGCACCTGAAGAAACAGAGGAATGAAGACATGTGACCCAGAGAAGCAGGAGGATCAGGAGGCAGTCAGCACCCATACTTCTCAGGAACCAGTACCAGGCTCTCACGCAGGAAACGATGAAGAAATACATCAGGATAAGATTTTGCCCACAAACAGCAACCTTGTACGCCTTCATAGTCCTCCTGGATGGAGAAAGAAAAATGTTGTGAAGAAGAAACGGAGAGTGGTGGTCATGGGTGATTCCCTGTTGAGAGGAACAGAGGCTGCTATCTGCAGACCGGATATAACTTCAAGAGAAATGTGCTATCTTCCAGGTGCAAAAATTAAAGATGTGTCTGACAGGATATCAGGACTCTTCAGACCTACAGATGACTACCCATTCCTGCTACTACATGTGGGGACAAATGACACCGCAAGAAATGACCTGGAAACCATCTGCAGAGACTTTGAAGACTTAGGCAAGAAAGTGAAAGAACTGGGAGCGCAGGTGGTCTTCTCTTCCATTCTCCCAGTGGATGGCCATGGAACAAAGAGGTGGAATAAGATTCTGCAGGTGAACAACTGGCTACGTCGATGGTGCCGTCAGCAACGATTTGGATTTATGGATCACGGAGTAAATTACCTTTACGATGGACTACTTGCTAGAGATGGGGTGCACCTTACGAAGACTGGAAAACATGTATTTGGAAGTCGCCTTGCTACACTTGTAAGGAGAGCGTTAAACTAGAATAATGTGGGAAGGCAAGCAAAAGACCAGAAAAAGCCATACACCTGACAAATACTATTGAGAGCTCTGCTATTAGAAGTAGAAAGGAAGAACAAAGACAAAAGAATCTAATTAATAAAAATATTGGAGAAAGAGAAACCAATCACAAACTAAAATGTTTCTATACTAATGCACAAAGCATGAGCAACAAACAAGGAGAATTGGAACTACTAACAAAGGAAAAGAAATATGATGTCATTGGAATCACTGAAACTTGGTGGGACGATACACATGATTGGAATACAAGGCTAGAAGGATACAACTTATTTGCAAGAAACAGACTTGATAAACGAGGAGGAGGTCTCGCATTGTATGTTAGAAATGCGTATATCTGCACAGAGATTGAAGCTTCAGAGACCGGGAGTTCTGTGGAAACTGTTTGGGTAAGAATACAAGGACAGAACAATGGAAAGGACACTATTGTAGGCATTTACTACAGGCCGCCTGTGCAAGCTAAAGATAGGGATGAACTCTTTATGCATCAAATGGCCAAGTTCTCCAAAAAATATGACATAGTTCTCATGGGAGATTTCAACTATCCAGACATTTGTTGGGAATCTCTCTCAGGCAAAACTAACAGGTCAAGGAAATGCTTATCCTCTCTTGCTGACAACTTTATCTTCCAAAAGGTAGGGGAGAAAACAAGGGGAACTGCTACCTTGGATCTAATCCTTATAAAAAGGGAGGAAATAGTTGAGGAGGTAAAAGTGGCTGGGACCCTAGGAGGTAGCGACCATGCTATTTTAGAATTTTGGATAACTAGAGGAGGAAGACCTGTGTAGACTCAGACGTCAAGGTTAGATTTCAGAAAGGCAGATTTTAAGGGATTCAGAAAGAGAATTGGAGGGATCCAATGGCTGGATATCCTTAAAGACAAAAATGTCCAGGAAGGATGGGAAATCTTGAAAAATGAAATTCTCAATGCACAAATGTTAACAATTCCGAAAAGAGGAAAGAATAGGAAGCATTTAAGGAAACATGGATGGATGAACACAGAACTTAAGCACATGCTAAAAAGGAAGAAAAAAATGTTTATAAAATGGAAAGAGGGAGGCATATCTAAAGAAAAATATAATGCTGTCTGCAGAACCTGCAGGGCACAAATCAGATTAGCTAAAGCTGACAATGAATTGAGGCTTGCAAGAGATGTCAAAAGCAATAATAAAGGATTTTGGGGATATGTCAAAAGTAAAAGAAAAGTCAAAGATGCTATAGGATTTTTACAGGATGAAAATGATGAAATGGTAAGACAGGGTGTTGAGAAGGCCTAACTTTTAAATTCCTATTTTGCATGTTTTCTCTCAGAAAGGAAATGTAACATCAACTGTTCTTCACTGTCCTATTAAGGGAATAGAAGAATCCAGGATATCTATAAACAGAAAGATAGTGAGGAAACACTTAGCTAACCTAAATGAATTCAAGTCTCCAGGTCCAGATGAATTAAACCCCAGAGTACTGAAGGAGATAGCAGAAGAAATTATTGAACCCCTCTCCATAATCTTTGAAAATTCTTGGAGAACAGGAGAAGTCCCAGAAGACTGGAGAAGAGCAAATGTTGTTCCTATCTTCAAAAAGGGGAAGAAGGTGGACCCAGGCAACTATAGGCCGGTAAGTCTGACTTCTATACCAGGAAAGATCTTTGAACAAATTATTAAACAACATGTATGTCAGTACCTGGATAAGAATGAAGTGATTAAACAGTCAGCATGGGTTTGTAACTAATAAGTCATGTCAGACTAACTTAATTTCCTTCTATGATGGAATCACTGATTGGGTGGATCAAGGAAATGCTGTAGATATAGTATATCTTGACTTCAGCAAAGCATTTGACAAAGTATCTCATACAATTCTTATTGAAAAAATGACTAAGTATGGAATGGACAAGGCAACTGTTAGGTGGATTCATAACTGGCTTAGTGATCGGACCCAAAGAGTGGTCGTAAATGGCTGCACATCCAGTTGGAAGAATGTCTCAAGTGGGGTACCACAGGGCTCTGTCCTGGGCCCTGTATTGTTCAACATCTTTATCAACGATTTAGATGAAGGAATTGAGGGTAAACTGATTAAATTTGCTGATGACACAAAGCTAGGAGGGATAGCTAATACTAGAGAAGAGAGAGAGAGGATTCAAAAAGATATTAATAAACTGGAGAAGTGGGCAGCAACTAACAGAATGGTTTTTAACAGGGAAAAATGCAAAGTACTACATCTGGGCAATAAAAATGAAAAAAGCATATACAGAATGGGAGGAATAGGGCTAAGCAACAGCACATGTGAAAAAGACTTGGGTATACTAATAGATCACAGACTGAATATGAGTCAACAGTGTGATGCAGCAGCAAAAAAGGCAAATGCAATTCTAGGATGTATTAACAGAAGCATACAGTCTAGATCACGTGAGGTCATTATTTCCCTCTACTCCTCTTTAGTCAGACCTCATCTGGAATATTGTGTCCAGTTTTGGGCACCACATTTTAAAAAAGACATCAACAAACTGGAGCAAGTTCAGAAAAGAGCAACCAAAATGGTGACCGGTCTGCAAACCCTGTCTTATGAGGAAAGGTTGCAGGATTTGGGAATGTTTAGTTTGCTAAAGAGAAGACTGAGAGGAGACTTAATAGCTGTCTACAAATATCTCAAGGGCTGTCACATTGTAGAAGGATCAATGTTATTCTCATTTGCACAAGGAAAGACTAGAAGCAATGGGATGAAACTGAATGGGAGGAGACACAGATTAGATATTAGAAAAAACTTTTTGACAGTTAGAGTGATCAATGAGTGGAACAGGCTGCCACGAGAAGTGGTGAGTTCTCCTTCAATGGAAGTCTTCAAACAGAGGCTGGACAGATATCTGACTGGGATGATTTAGCGAATCCTGCTTTGAGCAGGGGGTTGGACCAGATGGCCCAGGAGGTCCCTTCCAACTCTACGATTCTATGATTCTAAGATTTTAACTCTAATTTCCCTCCTCTCTCTGCGTCCAAAGCCGGTCAAACCCTCTTTATTGATAACATTGAACATCTCCTAAATAAACTAACGGATAATATTGATAAGAAATTTGAGCTTCGTTTTAATAAACATGAAAACAAAATGGATAGAGCATTGGCCAAATTCGAAATGACACTTACAGAACAAGAAAAATGTATTGTAAGACTAGAACACAAAGCCACAGACTCTACAGTTGACAATGAATACCTGTCCTCAGAAAAGCAAAAACTTAGAACGAAACTGGCGGACTTAGAAGACAGAAGTCGCCGCAATAATCTTAAAATACGTGGCATACCTGAGGACATTGCACAAGAAAATCTAGCTGCCCATGTAAAATCCATTTTTCAAAAAGCTATACCATCACTCACGGAATCTGAATTGATAATAGATAGGATCCATAGGCTGCCAAATCCATCAGGGATCCCAATTGAATCTCCTAGGGATACAATCCTTCAGATTCATTTCTTTAAAACAAAAGAGAAAATTCAGCAATACCTAAAGTCAGAGAAGATCTTCCCACAACCCTTTCAAGGTCTAAAGACTTTTGCAGATTTATTCAAGGAAATATTGGATCTACGGAGGTCCTTCCACAAAATCACTGCAGCCCTTAGGGATAAAGAGATCCATTACACATGGGGTTTTCCCCTTAAGGTACTAATCCACTTCAGGGGTAAAACTATACCAATATTCTCCCCGGAAGAAGGGGCAAACTTCCTGAGATCTCTGGCCGAGCCTTCCAACTCCAGGGACAATAGATGAATAGTTTACTCACTTACATAGGTTTTGCTTACATCAAGCACACCTGGCTTGCTTTACCTCAACAATGAGGTTCTACCCAAAAATTCCCAACCACGTATTATACCCCCATTAGGTTAGAAGTACCTTTCTTTTGAGCAAGGCACCTATTGGAGAGCTTTACACAGTTCTTCTGGTTCGAGACTACAGTACTGTAGGCACCTAAATTCATTGTTTATGCTATAAGTATACTGTTTGGTGCACTCTGTGCTTGAAGTTGGTTGTTGTTTATTAAGTTTATTAAATTTCCTACAGGACAAGTTCTTGAGTGATTGGTCATATCGACACTTTGATACTCAGCTATCTGGCTGATATCTTTGTCACATACTTGTGATAGCTGTATAGATGAGTATCAAACTTATCACGTACAATGTAAGAGGGCTAAATAGCCCTCATAAGAGGTTCCAACTCTGGAGAGAGCTTAAGAAGTTAAAGGCTGACATTATTTGCATCCAGGAGACGAAGTTTCTGGACGGTAACCATCCATATTTTCACGACAATGGGTTCCCCCATATATATGAATCTAATAACAAGAAGAAGGCAGGAGTCCTTACAATTATTAAAAATTCGGTCCCATTTGAATGCCTAGAGGAGTATAAAGACGGCATGGGCAGATGCCACATCCTGGTATGTAATATAAATGACCATTTATCCACCCTAGTAAATATTTACGCCCCGAACCGTCAACAAATTAGGTTCCTCAATAAGTTGCAGAGAAAACTGTCTTGGTGAGAAAAGGTGTGCTACTGATGCTAGGAGACTTCAATGTGGTTCCCGACAGGCTGGAGGACTCCTCCTCGCAAACAAGAACTGAAGCCTGTAACTTGAGCGACTGGCTTTTCAGAAATGAACTCTGACGTATTCAGGTGCATAAACACCTCGTCAATAGAGTTCAGTTATTTTTCAGATGTCCACCAGACTGCCTCAAGGATAGATCTGATAATCGCTGACATTTTTTCTCTTCAAAAGTTTAACAAGGTAACTATAGGAGATAGATCAATATCCGACCATGCTCCAGTCACAGGAGAACTAACGTTAGGTCCCCTACTGAACAATAGACAATTATGGAAATGCAATTCCAATTTAATTCACCATCCTTTCCATAAAAATTCAATCGAAAAGTCCATAAAGAATTATTTTAAGGAAAATGGCCCTGACTCCACCACCCCATTCACAAGATGGTGTGCCCATAAGGTAGTCCCCAGAGGAGTGATTATCGGTAATGTTGAGCGACTTTTGGATTTTTAGGGTCGAGTTTCGTTTCATGAAACCAGACTTTTCCAAAAGTCGGGTCGAGCAAAATCGGGCGACTATAGGGAAAAGTCGGGGTAGTCCCGAAACACGAAACCCAATGTAAGTCAATGGAGAATTAAAGTCGGCAGTGAGAGGAGGACAGGAAACACACCAACAGTGCCCATTTGAATGCCAAAAGCATAAATTCTTGTTACTGAAGCTTGTCAACCTTAATTAACTTCATAATACTAGTTACGCACTGAAAAATGGGGGTTATTTGGCTACAGTTGTGGGGGGGGGGAGGGCTGGCTCCAGGTTTTCGTGGGCCCAGGGCCAAAGAGCGCCCCTTTAACACATACCACAACTCATGATGCTCCGATACGGCAGAGAAATAGCAGTATAGTACAATGAAAAATACTTCACTTCTTACATCTCATGACTGATATCCATTTTAAATTCTCCAATACCTCCAAAAACGGACAGTATATAACTCCATACAGTATTATGGCCAGCGCTTAGTGCGCTATACAGAGTAATGAGGCCCATATATTTCTCCATACAGAATCATTATTCCCATATAATGTTTCAAACCGTATATGATGAGCTCCACATAATGCTACAGTATATGTTGGTCTCAATGGATGAAGCTCCACTGTCTTATGGGCCCAAATAATGCTCCATATATAATGGGCCTCATTTCTACTGCTCTAGTGTATAATGGGCCCTGTAAATGCTGCTCCAGTGTCTGATGTCCACTTTTGGAATGCTCCAGTGTATGGTGGGCCCCATATATCATTCACCAGAGTATAGTGCTCCCCAAAAATTGCTGTCCCAACATTGAAAACAATTACATAAGTCTCCTTGCTAGGGAATCCCTGCACTACTCTGAACTCCTTGTCGTCCCCATCTTCCATCTCACTGCACTTGGCTGTTTAGTCCCTCCCACCGGCAGAGATACTTTTGCGTACTATGCGGTGCCCTGTGCCATCGCCCATGAGTAAGCCCCCCCACCTGCTCATGGAACCTGCACTTTCATCTGCACCTTCCTCTTTGTCACCGTGTAAGGTGGTATAGTATGCGGGAAGGGGAACCTGAGTTTCCTCTGGGTCAGATTCTGGCTGTGTAGAGTGCGAGGGGAATGTAGTGGTCTGGGTCAATGTACCAGCAGCATCATCCAGCAGTGGCTGGGCCTCAGTGCACTTGTGGCATCCCCAAGAGTACGGTCGCCACTGTGGCATTACCTTCCTCCTAGGGAGTGTGTTGTCAAGCTTGGGAGCAACGAAGGATCTCTCTAGCAGTGAAACCAACACACAACACATTTCCCACTCCAGGCCAGCAGGGAGACATCTGAAACTCACTGCTGAGGAGCTGCTCTCTGTGGTCGGGAGGAGGTAAGATAGGGCACTCTGTGCAGGGAAGGGGAAGTGTGGGGACGTGAGAAGGGGAGCTGGAGGATGAGCAGAGTTAAGGCTCACTCCTAGCTGGAGCGCATGGTCCGGATTCCGGTCTCGGAGTTTGTAGGGACACTGACGTTCCTGCAGCAGAAACCGGGGGAAGTAGCAGCTATAAATGCTCTGAACCCAACTAAGGCTCGGAGGCCCCAGCATCGACATGTGCGAGGCAGAAGGAAAAGGCTACAGCTGTCTGCCATACAAGTAAAGTCTGAGGAACATCTGTTAGACAGGAGGCGTTTCACTGAACCACGGTCCTGTGAGTGCTTCCCCCACAAGCGCTAGAAAGGAGACGTTCAGGAAGGTACATGTTGGCGGAGTGTTGGAAGGGAGCTTTCCATTCTGGTCCCGGAGGTTGGCAGAGGTCCTGACCTGGAGGACACAGCACGGAGGCAGGCATCTGTGTAACCTGCAGACTGTGAGTAAAGCTTTGGAACTGCACGCTCTGGTGTCCTACAGTTATTCCAGCACCGCTACATCTGGGTACCAGCACCTACACCGCCTGTGCCTTTCCCCCATCACTACATCTACACTTCCCTGGGACTCCAGCTCAACCTGTGGGGAGCTTCACCAACTTTGCTGCACAACACCATCAGTCCCAGAGGATCTGCATGCAGCGTCGGCCTAACATCTATGTTGCCGAACACCACAGGTGGCGTCAAACTATCTATATAAACTCTTTACCATTATACCACGCCATTTACATGGGTGCCCAGGGCCACCGTCCAGGTCACCGCTGCTGTGACACATCCCACTGACACCGGCCCGGTGCCGAGTACCCCACAGCCCTGGGAGGGCTACCCATATGCCGACTGCTGATCGGGCGGCGTTATTCCCACGAACCTCCAAACAGCGTCCCTGAAGGCAAAGTTTTTGGTTTCCGGGGGCAGTATGATTGCAAAGCTGAACCTTAAAGGAATGTCCAAAAGGACACCACCAGGAGTGGAGCCTGTGGCATAATTGGACTGCACCCGGGAAACCACTACCATACAAGCTACGGTAAAGATGGACAGATTGCAAGCTTTGTCGATTCTGTGTGTGGTGTGGTATGTCCGTTTGTAGTTGTGCTAGCGATTTCTCAGCTTTATTCCGTTAACGACCGAGACTCCGGCATGGCCCCGCTGTACGCGTCAAGCTTACTAGAGGGATACGCGAGGCTGTGGCACATGGGATCGAGCAATAACAGGTCTAGCATTCCAGTACATGTCCGGGGCTGCATGCACGCTACACTGAAAGGACCAGCTTTTGTCGCTTACAGGTGCAGATAACCTGCTGAACTCCGTTAGTGATGGGGATCTGGGATTCAGATTATTCCCCGCGAACGATGATTTCCCAGTAAGTTCAGGTCAACCGAAATTCCGTAGTTAGGCCTAACCGTCATTCCTGAAAAAATTACGTGTCCAAACCACAGGTGCTGTAGCTTGCTTAACAGCTCGGCAGCCGTTCTCAGGCCCAGTATGGATTCAACAACATTGTAGAAAGTTGATAAAGGGTACCGTTTCACCGGATAACACGTATATATGTAGCCTAGATTACACATTAAAAATATATGTCTATAGATCAGGAGGCAGACTCAGATGTTCTCAGGCCCAGTATGGATTTGACCAGATTGTACAAAGTTGAGAAAGGGTACTTTATCACTGGATAGAAGGTATATATAGCATAGTTTAAACATGTAAAATCTCTGTGTTCTCAGTATGGATTACACAGCAATCTAAAAAGTGGAAAAAAGGAAATGCATTTGAGGCGTACACAACTATATACTTTTGGTGTTATTTTTAAATCTACATAGATATTTCTGTCTCAGTAATACAGTCCAGCCTCTCCGCAATAGGAAATGAGATGCATACAATTAGTGACATAAAGGCTATTGATTGCAGAAATCTAGGAATTATTATTCACGGGAAAAACTTCCATCACAATTCTCATAGGCGATGCTGACCCTCAATTAATTTGTGTGTTGAGACAGTGAAAACATTTTTTTGTGAATAAAGTCTTGCTGTATCGCACTTTCGTTGATTCCATCACTGTTACTCATCTCAATCCAATTTTTATCACAGGGAGCGATGTAAACATGGTACTCACTGGCTATCATGATCTGTCACGTAACTTTGGAGTGCAAAAGACAGAAGCCACAGGCCGTAGGCGATTCTATTTGATTGGCATGAGAGGGCACATTTTGAAATGTGCGCCGGAATGTCACACTTTTGTGAGTAGGAAAACTGTGAAAGCTGATGATAAACCACCACTGCATGTAATTGTGAGTCGACATCCATAAGAAATGGAAGCCACTGATCATCTGGAGCTAGAGCCCGGCCAGCAGGACAGGGCATAGCTACATCTTAACCATCATCTTTCAGTTCAATCAATTTGTAGTGGCAGTCCCAGGGAAGGATTTGACAGCCCAGACTACACAGCGGAGGAGCAGGAAGAGGTAAACATTGCAAATGCTGGGGCCCTGCCCAAGCAAGGGGGGCACACTCGTGGGCGTCGGTACTGGCACTGGGCCCCTCATAGTACTGCGGTGTGTCTGACAGCAGGTGTGCACCACCACTGTCAGAGACACTTGATTGCACTATGAGGGACCCTATGCCAGAGCCCGCGCCCAAGAGTCGGCCTACCCACCTGTCCAGGGCAACGGCACTCGCACGGTTTTGTGCGCTAGGTGGTGACCCTGGCCATGGGGAGGAGCCGCCCACTTAGGGAGGTTTACAAAGTGGCATATGTAGATGAGGGTCATTCAGCTGCTGCAAAAGGCGAAATAGGTCAAGTTCGCGGAATAGGAGGAGGACCAAAGCAATCCATTTTTCTGGCAACCTATGTGTCATCAAGGGAAGGTGGGACAAAATCCTTGGAAACCCATGCATGGTTCATTTTAATGAAGGTTAGATCATCCACATTTTGGGTTGACAGACGGGTCCTTTTTTCTGTCAGGATTGATCCAGCTGCACTGAAGACTCTTTCCGATAGCACACTTGCAGCTGGGCAAGCGAGCTCCTGTAAGGCATTTTGTGCCAATTCAGGCCAGGTGTCCAGTTTAACGGCCCAATATTAGGTCAAGGTTCTCCTGTGACATGATGTTTTGTAATTTGCCTTTATAGCATGGATCCAGGATGCTGGCCAACCAGTAGTCGTCATCGTTCATCATTTTGGCAATGCGTGGGTCCCTTTTTAGGATCTGCAAGGCATAATCTGACATGTGGGCCAATGTTCCCGGTGTCAATGATGCACTGCGAGTGCTGGGTGGAGGAGCACTTTCTGGCAAATCCACATCCCTCCAGTCACGCACAAACCCTGTACCAGACCTTGCCACGCCAACATTTTCACTTGCCCCACGAGATGCATCCTCCTCCCCTAAGTAATCATCCCCATCATCATCATCCTCCTCCTCCTCCTCCTCTTCTTCCTCCACCTCGTCCAGGAGAGGTCCCTGAGCAGACAATGGCTGAATGTCATCAAGGATTCCCTCCACCTCTTCCTCCTCGTCAACATTGGCTGCAGACGCCTGCTCCTTAAGGTGCGTCAAAGTTTACATGAGCAGACGCATAAGTGGGATGCTCATGCTTAGGATGGCGTCGTCTGTGCTTACCAGCCGTGTGCATTCCTCAAAACACTGAAGGACTTTACAGAGGTCTTTCAGCTTCGACCACTGCACACCTGTCAACTCCATGTCTGCTCTCAAAGTGCCTGGCCGTGTATCCTCCCACAAATGCATTATGGCCTGCCTCTGCTCGCACAGCCGCTCAACCATGTGCAGGGTGGAGTTCCACCTTGTTGCAATGTCGATAATGAGGCGGTGGTTGGGAAGGTGGAGCAATCGCTGCAGCTTCTGCATACGAATGGAGTGTACAGGCGACCGGCGGATGTGCAAGCACAGTCTTCGCACCTTCTGGAGCAGGGCTGTTAACTCCGGATAATTATTGAGGAAGCACTGCACCACCAGGTTCAAGGTGTGAGCCAAGCATGGTATGTGGCTGAGTTTTGAAAGGGCTATGGCTGCCACAAAATTACGGCCGTTATCACTAACTACCTTGCCTGCCTCAAGATGTACACTGCCCAGCCATGACTCAGTTTGTCGCTAAAAGTACTCGGCCAGCACCTCGGTGGTGTGTCTGTCGCCCAAACACATAATCTGCAACACAGCCTGCTGATGCTTTCCACTAGCTGCTCGATAGGGGGACACCTCGTGTGCAACAGTGGCAGCTGCAGATGGAGTGCTCGTACGACTGCGCTCTGTGGATTAGCTTTCGCTTCTGGAGGAGGAGGAGGAGGAGGGTCGAACGCCTACAGCCAACTGTTTACTATACCGTGGCCTAGGCAGCACTGTCTCACCACCGCTGTCCCCTGTGGACCCTGCATCCACCACATTAACCCAGTGCACAGTGATGGACACGTAACGGCCCTGGCCATGCCGACTGGACCATGCATCAGTTGTGAGGTGCACCTTTCCACTCACTGACTGCTTGAGTGCATGGACAATGCGGTCTTTCACATGATGGTGGAGGGCTGGGATGGCTTTGCGAGAGAAGAAGTGGCGACTGGGTAGGTCATAGCGTGGTACTGCATAGGCCATGAGTTCGCGGAAAGCTGCGCTTTCCACCAACCGATAGGGCATCATCTCTAACGAGATTAGTTTGGCAATGTGGGCGTTCAAACCCAGTGTACGCGGATGAGAGACTGAGTACTTTCTTGACCTACTCATAGTGTCTGGGAGGGTGAGCTGGACTTGAGAGCTGCATATGGTGGAAGTAGCGGTGGACAGGGCGGACTGAGAGAGGGTTGATGATGGTGATGGAGTTGGTGTTCTTTCTGATGGCCTAGATTCAGTCTTTCGTTGATATAGCAGTGGGATTCCATGACTGCTGTGGCCTTGCAACGACACCTCAACATTTGCTGCTGTGCTAACCGGTGGGCTTACAGTGGGGGAAACAATGAAAACCAAAAGCAAAAACACAAAACAAATATCCTGGAATAAAAAAGTAAAAAAATATATTGCAAAAATTGTATGAAGGTAGTAATAATAGTAATAAGGGTATTTAGTTAACATAATTTTGATCAAAATAATGTAGAAGCCATCCCGCCACGTCACGGCAACCCTTGTGGGACAGTCCTAAGGGTGTGACCGCCCTGTTTCTGAGTTGGAAAATCCATCCTGTCTGGCCTATACTATTACTGGTGGTTCAGTCCCTCTGTCCTTGTTCACATTTACGTCACTTGACAAGTGGAAAGGTTTTAAATACAAGAGTTAGGACTGTCCCACAAGGGTTGCCGTGACGTGGCGGGATGGCTTCTACATTATTTTGATCAAAATTATGTTAACTAAATACCCTTATTATTACTACCTTCATGCAATTTTTGCAATATATTTTTTTACTTTTTTATTCCAGGATATTTTTGTGTTTTGCTTTTCTCTGTGTAAAGGTCATGTGTTCATATGCAATTACATTTTGCATGCACATTAATTTACTTTTTCTGCTCAGACCCAGTTTCTCAGTGGGGGAAACAATGTAGCGTTGCTGACTACCTTCTTTGTGATCAGTTGCACATGTGGCACTTGAGGTTTGGTGTTGTGTCCACGCTTGCAAGTGCATGCTGGTTAAATGTCTAAGCATGCAACTGGTATTCAAATTTTTCCCTCGGCTAAAGGTCTTTGCGCACTTCTTACAGATAACCTTGGCCTGATCATGAGGATTTTGTTCAAAAAAGTGCCACACTGCACTCTTCCTACTTTGGCAGACATTTTGCGGCCTAGCACGCTGTGATATTTTGACCCTGTGGACAAGCTGTCCAGCAACTCTTGATCTTTGGAACCTGTCTTTGGAGTGCTCCGGGCCTGCCAGATAACAGCTGTTGCAATGTCAATGTCTGCTGTGGATGCTCCTCCTCCTCATCTGAGCTATTGGAAGCAGCACCCTCTTCCCCAATGGATGCCAATCTGAGTCAACAACTGGGTCATCCATCACCTCCTCTTCAATGTCATGTGCACCGTCGTCTGTGTCACCGTGTATGGTGGTATAGTGTGCGGGAAGGGGCACCTGATTCTCATCAGGGTCAGAATCTGGCTCTGTACATTGCGAGGACAATGTAGTGCTCTGAGTGAATGTACCAGCAGAATCATCTATCAGTGGCTGTGCATCAGTGCACTCCATGTCAGATTCATCTTGGCCTGGGTAATTCACCATTTCACTTGATAATCCAGGCATGGTATGTGAAAACAGCTCCATGGAGTAATCAGTAGTATGGCCTGCGTCATCCTTCAATCTTGGTTGGGGTGAAGGACACAAGGAAAGGTGTGGTTCATGAACGTGAGCCTCCAATGACGACTCAATGCTTTTATTTTTTACAACTTCAGAAGAGGAGGCGATAGAGCTGGAGGCTGAGTCAGCAATGTAAGCCAAAAATTTTCCTGAAGCTCTGGCTTTAAAAGCGGTTTGCCAACTCCTAGAAAACTAAGCCTTCGAGGCCTTGTGGAGCCAGACGATGATGCAGGCTCAACACCTCCTGCATTCGGTCCTATTTTGCTTTTGCCACTACCATCAGATCCACCACCAACACCATCATTACCAGCTGCCAACCCCCACCCAATTCCATGGCCTCTTCCACCAGCCTTCCTCATTTTTGGTAGAAATGTAGACAAAATCCAACAACCTATATAGTAATGTAAAACAAGGTACAAGTTGTCTATAGGACAGGGGAGATTTTGAATTTCTGCACACACTTGTGGACACTGGACACTTTTGGATTGTGTGAGGCCCACTGAATATCACAGCGCTGTGTCATAGGCTCGATGTCGCAGGTGTGAAAAGTGTCACTAGAGGATAACGGAGATTTTGAATTTCTGCACACACTTGTGGACACTGGACACTTTTGGATTGTGTGAGGCCCACTGAATATCACAGCGCTATGTCACAGGCTTAATGTCGCAGGTGTGAAAAATGTGACTAGAGGATAACGGAGATTTTGAATTTCAGCACACACTTGTGGACACTGGACACTTTTGGATTGTGTGAGGCCCAGTGAATATCACAGCGCTATGTCACAGGCAGAAATTGGCTAGTGTATGACAAACTACAAGGTGTATATAGAATTGGTCAGAATAGGAATCTCCCTAGAGTGTAGGTCTGTAAGAACGGAACAAGTCCTCGACTTATCCTTACAGAGCGACACACAGATAGCTTCACTGTGGCCGTGATAACAGCCGTTACACGGTACTGAGAGAGGAGCGTGCACGTACACGGCTGTCCGGTGTACCTAAAATTGTCAAGCTCCGTGTTTTTTAAGTATACGGACTGACACACGCTGTCTCTCTATAGTTTTGAATGTGATCAAACAGCAAATATATTTAACTGTTTGAAAGCTAGACAAAACTGGAAGGTGCAGGTCTGTAAGAACGGAACATGTCCTCGACTTATCCTTACAGAGTGACACACAGCTTCACTGTGGCTGTGATAACAGCCGTTACACGGTACTGTGTGAGGAGTGTGCACCGCTGTATGGTGTGAAAAAAATGCATGCTCAGTACCTCACCAGGACAAAAAAAAAAAAAAAAAAAAAAAATTGGGATTGCTTTTAAAAAAGCAGTTTGCAGAGCAGTGGGTAAACAGCAATGCAGCCATCAGGAAGCCTTAGAAGGCAGCCTAACAACCAACACCGCTGATCCAGCAAAATATAGCCTCCACTTGCACTGCACACACAGTGACTGGTGTGTTGTACAGGCAAAATAGCTAGCAGCAGAAGCAGTTTTTGTTGTCTTCTTCCCTGCCTAACGCTCTCCATACAAAATCAGCAGCAGCAGCTCTCCCTATTCTGAGATCAGCATGAGTAACATGGCGGTCGGCGTGCATGCCCTTTTATACTCCCTGTGACGACCACCAAAGCAAGCCAATCACTTGCATGCCCTTCTGAAAGATGGTGGTGACCCCTGCCTAGGTCATCACGTTGCCCACAGTGTCCGTGGATCCTGACTGGCTGAAAAAGAGCGCAAAGCAAACTTTTGAAACGCGACTTTGGCGCTTAAGTCGTCGACCTTGTGGCCGACCTCTTCCTAGGGTCGGGTTTCGTTTCATGAAACCCGACTTTGCCAAAAGTCGGCAACTTTTGAAATTTTTCGACCCGTTTCTCTCAACTCTAATTATCGGCATATCATCCAAAGTAAAAAAAAAAAAAAAAATAGAACCAAGGTTAAAGAAATACAGGACATAATTAGAGACAAGGAAAAAGCTCAATTAAAACTCCTATCACTCTCTACCTTCATACAAACAGAGCTACTAAACCTCCGACAACGTCTTAGAAATCTACTCTTCTCTTCATATGATGCTACCATCAAATCTTCACGTTATAAATACTATACTTCCCTCAATAAAGCAACAAGGTACATGACAAATCGCATAAAAAAAGAAGCGAATTCATAACAGAATAAACAGATTAATTACCGATAACAACTCCATTTTTTCTCACCCACAGGATATAGTCCAAGAATTTTCTAAATATTATCAAAAGTTATATAATCTAAAATTAAACCCACAATATCCCCAATCATCAAAGATGGATATTGAGTCATATTTAGCATCAATCAACCTCCCAACTCTTTCGCCAGATGACCTAAATTTCCTAACTTCCCCATTCTCTAAAAATGAGATTGAAGACACCATAAAATGACTTCCTCTACTAAAATCACCGGGTCCTGATGGCTTCAGGAATGCTTATTACAAAGCATTTAACAATCTACTCTCCCCTCATCTAGCAGATACCTTCAATTGGGCAGCAAAACATGGTTCATTTCCAACAGAAATGCTGGAAGCGTCAATAACACTCATTCCAAAGCCAAAAGGAGATCCGGAAAAAGTAGGTAGTTATAGGCCCATTTCTTTAATAAATACGGACCTAAAAATATATTCGAAAATAATTGCTGGCAGACAATTTTGCCCTCCCTAATTGCAAACAATCAGATGGGTTTTGTTAGGGGAAGACAACCACCAGATGCTACGAGAAGAGTCATCAATTCATTGAGAATGGTTACTCTTACAAAAACTCCTACGGCCTTTATTTCTTTGGATGCGGAAAAGGCCTTTGACCGCCTGGGATGGGTCTTCCTTGAACAATCCTTACGTAAATTCGGTTTTAACAATAATTTAATTACCTCAATAATGGCCTTGTACTCAAACCCAATAGCTAAGATTGTTTCCAGAAACCACGTTTCTGATGTCTTTCCAATCACGAATGGCACCAGACAAGGCTGCCCATTATCCCCCCTTTTGTTTATTTTAGCGATGGAGCCAATGGCCGAACACATCAGGCAAAACGATAAGATAAAAGGGCTGATAACAAAAAAATCGTCAGCACAAGCTAAATTTATTTGCTGACGACATTATTCTGACCCTCACAGACCCTGATAATTCTATTCCAGAAGCCTTAGAGGAATTGAAAAAAATTTTCGGCCTGCTCCAATTTCAAAATTAACGAAAGCAAATCCAACATTCTCCCCATTAACCTTAGCAACCAACAAATAAATTCAATTAAATCTATCTCATCCCTCAATTGGCAAACTAAAAATATTGAATACCTGGGAATAATTTTAAATTAAAACCTAAGTGATACAGTACAAGACAATATAAGAAGATTAATGGAAGTCGTTGAAAAAGACTGCTCTATTTTTAGAGACAGGGACCTATCATGGTAGGGTAGGAATTTCACGGTCAAAATAATTATACTCCCGAAGGTACTGTACGTTCAATAATTCAGACAATACTCAAACATTTAGCATTAAACAGTTTATTAACTGCAATACTGAAAATGTAGTACATAAAATATACTGTGATAAATGCAATTTGTCATATATAGGCTGCACAACAAGAAAGTTAAAAACTCGTATTTTAGAGCATAGCAGGGACGTGGAAAACAATAATACAAATATGCGCAATATATCCATGGCCTCTAAACATTTCCTGACACAACATAATGGTAATTTAGAAACTATGTCAATTGTTGGAATAGAATGTGTTAAAAGCTCCAAACGTGGAGGAGATGGAAAAAAAAAGGCTTCTCACAAGAGAAGCATTCTGGATCCTATATTTAGGCTCTAGATATCCCAGCGGTTTAAACAAAAGAAACGAAATCATGTATTTTTATTAATTATTTCTGTATTTTAATATATGTTAAATTTGTTTCTGTTTTGTATTTTAATGAATTAGTATAACGCAATCTTGCATTATGTTGACAAATGCATGTGAAAAAGATCCACTGAGGGTAGAAACGAGTAGCTGATTCAGTGCCCGACACACATCCATTTGCATATGGGGAGAAAGCTGTATATGGAATTTTATATCTATATTTTGGAATAAAAAGTTATTATCCTGGAAGCTGGAACTTTTTTGTTTTTTTTGTACAATCAACTGTCGTTTGGATCCAGACGAGGTTCCGTGCTCCGGCTGTGGTTGGTAAACTGGCTAGGGCTTTTTTTCAGCCCGCTTTTTATATGTGTGTTTATATATATTACATAGTCTCCTTTATTATGCATGTTGCTGTTCCTTACACAGTGCCCTCTCTTGTTATGTACAGTACCGTCCCTTACATATTGAATTATATAGAGCTCTGTTTTTTATTACATACTGTCCTGTCTTGTTAGCTGTATAATGCAATGGTGGCTGATGAAGCAAGGGAAAGCTTCCTTTCTAATGGAGGAGCTGATGGACGGGTAGCTTGGTCACCGGCTCCTCGATCAGCAGTCATTTTATATCTAAAAAGAGAGGGGACTATGTAATAAAAGAGGGCACTTTAAATAACAAAATTAACAAGAATACACTATGCAAGAGACAGCACTATACATAACAGCAGAGGAAGCTATATAGTAAGGGACGGCACCATATATAACTAGAGAGGATGGTATGTAATAAGGGATGTGTTATACATAATAAAAGAGGAAACTATGTAACTAAGGATGGTGTTATACAGAATTAGCGAGTACACTATATACTAAGGGACTGTGTTAGACCTAGTGAGTACACTATACAGTACACTAAGGGACTGTGTTACACATAATAAGCGATAATGTCTTCCTCCACCTACCCCTGTTCCTAAGGCCATTATAAGTCCCCCTTCCTCCCATCCCAATCCCCCACACCCCTCATTGTCCTCCTCCCCTCGCATCCCATTATTGTCCTCTCCCCCACCCCATCATTTCCCTCTTCACCATCTCCATCATTTTCTTCTTCTTCCCCACCACTATCTTTGCTTTCTCCCTCACCACTCCCATCATTGCCCATTTCACCACCTCCATCATTTCCTCCTCCTCCACCACCCCCATTATTGCCCTTTCCACCACCATCATTGCATTCTCCCAAACCACCCCATCATCATTTCTTTTTCCCCCCACCACCCCATCATTGCCCTCTCCATGACTCCCATCATTGCCTTCTCCATCACCCCATCACTGCCTTCTCCCCATCACTCCCATCATTGCCTGCTCCATCACCACATCACTCCCATCATTGCCTTCTCCATCACCCCATCACTGCCTTGTCCCCATCACTCCCATCATTGCCTACTCCCATCATTGCCTGCTCCATCACCCCATCATTGCCTTCTCCCTATCACTCCCATCATTGCCTGCTCCATCCCCCCATCATTGCCTGCTCCATCACACCCATCATTGCCTGCTCCACCACTCCATCATTGCCTGCTCCATCACACCCATCATTGCCTGCTCCATCACACCCATCATTGCCTGCTCCATCACTCCCATCACTGCCTGCTCCATCACCCCATCATTCCAATCATTGCCTTCTCCCCATCACTCCCTTCTCCCCATCATTGTCTTCTCCATCACTGCCATCTCTCCCATCATTGCCTTCTTCCCATCACTAGCATGATCCTATCAATGCCTTCTCTCCATCACCCCATCATGGCCTTCTCCCATTAGCCCCTCATTGCCCTCTCCATGACACCCATCACTGCCTTCTCCCCATCATTGCCATCTCCAAATCACTCCCATCATTGCTTGCTCCATCACTCCCATCATTGCCTTCTCCCCATCACCCCATCACTGCCTTGTCCCCATCACTCCCATCATTGCCTACTCCATCACCCCATCATTGTCTTCTCCCCATCACTCCCATCATTGCCTGCTCCATCCGCCCATCATTGCCTGCTCCATCACCCCATCACTCCCATCATTGCCTTCTCTCCATCACTCCCATCATTGCCTGCTCCATCACCCCCATCATTGCCTGCACCACCACTCCATCATTGCCTGCACCACCACTCCATCATTGCCTTCTCTCCATCACTCCTATCATTGCCTGCTCCATCACCCCATCACTCCCATCATTGCCTTCTCCCCATCACTCCCTTCTCCCCATCATTCCCATCATTGTCTTCTCCATCACCCCATCACTGCCTTCTCTCCATCTCTCCCATCATTGCCTTTTCCCATCACTCCCATCATTGCCTTCTCCCCATCACTCCCATCATTGCCTGCTCCATCACTCTCATCATTGCCTGCTCCATCACTCCCATCATTGCCTTCTTCAATCACCCCATCACTGCCTTGTCCCCATCACTCCCATCATTGCCTACTCCCATCATTGCCTGCTCAATCACCCCATCACTCCCATCATTGCCTTCTCCCCATCACTCCCATCATTGCCTGCTCCATCCCCCATCAATTACTCCCATCATTGCCTTCTCCCCATCACTCCCATCATTGCCTGCTCCATCAGCCCCATCATTGCCTGCTCCACCACTCCATCATTGCCTGCTCCATCATTCCCATCATTGCCTTCTCCCCATCACTCCCTTCTCCTCATCATTGCCTTCTCCATCGCTCCCATCAATGCCTTCTCTCCATCACCCCCATCATGATCTTCTCCCTTTACCCCCTCATGGCCTTCTCTCCCCATCACGGTCTTCTCCTCATGTCCCCATCTCCTCCAGGGCCAGGCTTCACTTACACACACACAGACAGACATACACACACAGACATACATACATACATGCAGATATACATACATACACACTGACACACACACACACACCACCTCTCTCCTCTCACCTGTCCGCAGCATCACCCATGCTTCCTCGCTCTGACACAGCAGCGGCAGCTGAACGATGATGTCATTCACTGGCGCTCCTCTCTGTGTCAGAGCCAGGAAGCGCGGGCTGCAGTCACGAAGCAGGATGGCTCCTTGCAGCTCTGATCCTGCAATTTTCTCTTGCAGGCAGCGGAGCTGCTGGGATTGCTTCCTGCCCACTGCTACACATGAGGGCAATCTGGCCAGGGGCCCCCGGAGCCTCGGGTCCAGAGAAACCTGCCAGATTGCCCTCATCATTAGTCGCCTTGAAGGGCCCCCATGGAGGCTCTGGGCTCCGATGCATTCGCACCTGTTTAACCGGCGGTATGTCCACCCATGAGATGGGTATATATTTGTTTTTTATTAAGCTGCCTGAAAAATCTGCACAGTAATAGTTACCTGCACAAATAGATAGCCTCCTAAGATAGCCAAATAAAAAAAAAAACCCTCTCCAACTTCCAAAAATATTAAGCTTTGATATTTAGGAGTCTTTTAGGTTCATTGAGAACATAATTGTTGTTCAATAATAAAAAGAAACTTCTCAAATACAACTTGCCTAATAATTCTGCACACAGTGTTCATGGTCACTGGAAAATTTGCACTTTTAATAAGATGTCAAAGTTCTTCTAGACTAATTTTATGGCTAAGAGCTCAAGGTTACCAAAAGAATAATTTTGTAAGCTGCAGATAATTTTTGGAGAAGAATGTACAGGAATGATATCTTAATTCAAAGGAAGTTGAGACAGATCTGCCCTACAATAATTGTAGTGGCATCCACTTCAAGGAAAAATGTCCTGAAAACTTGAGAGTGGTGTAAAACTGAAGAAATAGAAAATTAAGATGCATGTTCCTAGAAGGCTTGAACAGCAGAATCTGATCAGTTCAAAGAATAACTGTTCTTCCACATCAAGGCCGTTAGAGGACCTCACTTGAGTAATTTTTAAAGAAAATTGAGTTAATAATTTGAATAGCTGAGGAATGTAGTCAGGACTAGGGGAATGCAGTGGCAGCTTTTTTTTTCTTGACAATTTTTCAACCTGGTGTTTTTACCCAATCTTTTCAGTTATGAAAAAGACACATAGACCCTAATCCATCAAAGCAATTTTTGTGAGAAGTCCGGCATAAATTGTTATGAAAAGTTGCAAACTTTTATTTGCGTAGCTTGAAGTTGCCCAAAAATTAGAGGATTTTGGCATTTTCACACCACGTTCTCCCAGCTCTGCCAAAATGGGAAAAGTTTGGATGGGATGTGACTTTGTGGGGTGTGACACCATTGCTTATATAATTCATCAGGTCCCGGAGTAAGGTTTCTGTTAATTGGCATGCTACTTGTCAGAAGTTCCTATTTCATTAGGATGCGTGTGCCTCTGTCATGATCCATGTTTGGATTTGTGGCAGTTCTAGTTCCTCTCAGTTTAAAGCTTTTTTCCTTTTAGGCCATCGGGGGTTAATATCAGTTTTTCCCCCCCACTGGCCTGCTGGTGTAATTGCATTGCTGCTGGGTTTGCTGATGTTTGGTGACCACTCCCACATCCTTTAAAAGGTCACCTGATCACCTGATGCATCAGCTGCAGCTGACTGTTGGTGATACAGGTCCTTTCTGGAGACCAACTAGTGGGAGTAGCTCTCTGGTGTCTACCACATTTGGTGTTGAGTTCTGTTGCTGGTGATATCTGCGGTGTGGAGGTTTGCAGTGGTGCATATAATCTAAGTGCTGTATTTTAGTTACCTTGCCCCTTCTGTGTCTGTTCCCCTCCTTCTGTGCTTCTTATCAGTAGTGGCTAGGCTAGGGTACTATGCCAGATAGTGCACTAGCAAGGGCAGCTTAAGGTGACAGTTTAGGGACAAGGTATCCTGACGTCGGCAGGGGGATGGACCTGCATAGGGTGTTAGGTGAGGTCAGGGACAGGCTCAGGTTGGAGTTCAGGAGGTGACCGTCCTTGATTCCCCAATGTCAGGCCCTCCCTCTCACATATTCCACTGACGTGTTACTGTGTTGTCTGGTGACCGACTAATCGTTGGGTCATGTCACACTGGGTCAGTCACTCCGTGACAGCCTCATAATTAGTGTTGAGCATTCCGATACCGCAAGTATCGGGTATCGGCCGATACTTGCTGTATCGGAATTCCGATACCGACTTCCGATATTTTTTCAATATCGGAAGTCGGCATCGGAATCGGAAGTTCAAAGTTGATTGACAGCCTGACGTCATCATGATGCGCGGTGTGTGCGCATCATGATGCGCCGTCATTTCGGGCCTTACGGGGGTCTCTGCCGGCCTGCCGGGGGTCTGTGTGGACTGCCCGGGGTCTGTGTGGACTGCCCGGGGTCTGTACCGGCCTGCCGGGGGGGCTGTGCCTGCCTGCCGGGGGGGCTGTGCACCCTGTGGGGGTCTGTACCGGCCTGCCGGGGGGCTGTGCCGGCCTGCCGGTGGTCTGTGCACCCTGTGGGGGTCTGTACCGGCCTGCCGGGGGGCTGTGCTGATGTCCGGGGGTCTGTGCAAGCATCGTCCGATGGGACTACAAGTCCCATCTGGCGATGCCTGCTACCATGACAGTGATTGACACATTAGCCAATGATGGGACAGTAGTAGTCCCATCATCCGGCTAATGTGTTAAATGTAAAAAAAAAAAAAAAAAAAAAAAAAAATACTACATACATACTACATACATACTACATACATACTACATAACACATACATACATACTACATACATAACACATACATACTACATACATACTACATACATACTACATACATAACACATACATACTACATACATACCACATACATACTACATACATACATGCTACATACATACTACATGCTACATACATACTGCATGCTACATGCATGCTACATACATACCACATATATACTACATACAATACATTCATACATAGACATACAGTACATATAACAGAGTAACATACTTACCAATACTTGTCACATTGTTCCCCGAAGCCATTGTCTTTTACGGAATAAATATTAACATAACAAACCACAAAAATACTCACCCACGATCCGAAGCAGTCCACGAGTGTGTCCCACGACGATCTTGGGTAGAGAACTGCAGCATCAGCTGTTGCTGCCGTTCTCTACGGGCTGCAGGAATCCAATGACGGAAGGTAGGTATCCTTCCGCACTGTATTCCTCCGCCACTTAAAAAAAAAAAAAAAAAAAAAAAAAAAGTCCCTAGTCTCACTTTATGCCATTGCTGCGTGGGAATTTCCCACACAGCAATGGCATAAAGTGAGACTAGGGACTTTTTTTTTTTTTTTTTTTTTTTTTTTTAAGTGGCGGAGGAATACAGTGCGGAAGGATACCTACCTTCCATCATTGGATTCCTGCAGCCCGTAGAGAACGGCAGCAACAGCTGATGCTGCAGTTCTCTACCCAAGATCGTCGTGGGACACACTCGTGGACTGCTTCGGATCGTGGGTGAGTATTTTTGTGGTTTGTTATGTTAATATTTATTCCGTAAAAGACAATGGCTTCGGGGAACAATGTGACAAGTATTGGTAAGTATGTTACTCTATGTTATATGTACTGTATGTCTATGTATGTATTGTATGAATGTATGTAGTATATATGTGGTATGTATGTAGCATGTAGTATGTATGTAGTATGTATGTAGCATGCATGTAGCATGCAGTATGTATGTAGCATGCATGTAGTATGTATGTAGCATGTAGTATGTATGTAGCATATATGTAGCATGTAGTATGTATGTAGCATGCATGTAGTATATATGTAGTATGTATGTAGCATATATGTAGTATGTAGTATATATGTAGTATGCATGTAGTATATATGTAGTATGTATGTTGCATGTAGCATATATGTAGTATGAATGTAGCATGTATGTAGTATGAATGTAGCATGTATGTAGTATGCATGTTGTATGTATGTAGCATGTAATTTTTTTTTTTTTTTTTTTTACATTCAACACATTAGCCGGATGATGGGACTACTACTGTCCCATCATTGGCTAATGTGTCAATCACTGTCATGGTAGCAGGCATCGCCCGATGGGACTTGTAGTCCCATCGGACGATGCCTGCACAGACCCCCGAAGCCTGCACAGCCCCCCGGCAGGCCGGCACAGCCCCCCGGCAGGCCGGCACAGCCCCCCGGAGCCTGCACAGCCCCCCTGGCAGGCCGGCACAGCCCCCCGGCAGGCCGGCACAGACCACCGGAGCCTGCACAGACCCCCTGGCAGGCCGGCACAGCCCCCCGAAAGGCCCGTACAGACCCCAGAGAGGCTGTACAAGGGAAAAACAGGATTTTTCTTATTCCGATACCGGAAGTCCCATAGACTTGAATGGGACTTCCGGTATCGGAATCGGCGATACCGATATTTTTTTTTTTTTTTTTTTTTTTTTTAAGATCGGCCGATCCATTCCGATCCTTTGAAGTATCGGACGGTATCGCTCAACTCTACTCATAATGAATCAAATGCAACTGACTCCTACACACCCCCTTATTAACACCAATAAGAAAGCCACCAGTCTTGATGATTGGTGCCATTGTCTCTTATCTCATAAGCACAGATTCCCCAAGTATACCACATTGTCTCATTGACTTACTTCTACTTGCAGCTTCTGTATTCAGGGTCTGGTTTCAAAAGTCCATGCCGTCAGACTCTACACCCCCTTCTCCATGCGAGTGGCGGTGGAATATCGTCCTCCCGGCCCCTCCCATCAGTTCCTGGATCATTTTGTCACTTGGCTTCCACATTTTCTCTCCTGTGACATCCCTACTTTCATCATGGGCGATTTCAACATCCCCATTGCTCTTCCACTCTCCCCATCTGCTACTCACCTTTTATCTCTAACCTCCTCGTTTGGCCTTTTGCAGCTTACTAATTCTCCAACGCATGAAGACGGGAACTCCCTCGACTTGGTCTTCTCTCGGCTTTGTGCAGTGGATGATTTTGCAAACTCCCCTCTCCGGCTCTCTGACCACAACCTTCTTTCATTCTCTATCAAGAACTACCAGGCTGCTCAGGTCACCCCCACTGCCCATATTTATAGAAACATACAGGCCGTTAACACCCAGAAACTTATGAAGAGTTTGCACACTTCATTGGCCCCTATCTCCTCTCTTTCATGACCTGATTCTGCATTGAAGCATTACAATGAAACACTTCAAAGTGCCCTGGATGAATTTGCTCCTCCTATACATAGAACACCACAACACAGACGGCGACAACCCTGGCACACCCTGCAAACACGTTTCCTGCAGCAGTTCTCCAGGTGCGCCGAACGTCTGTGGAGAAAATCCAACCTACCCGAAGATTTCATCCATTATAAGTTTATGCTTCGAACATACAACACTGCCCTTCACCTCTCCAAACAAACCTATTTCAACACCCTCATCACCTCACTGTCAAATAACCCTAAACGTCTCTTTGACACTTTTCATTCTCTACTCAACCCAAGAGTGCAGGCCCCTACCACGGAGCTTCGAGCTGACGATCTGGCCAATTACTTCAAAGAAAATATTGACCAGATCCGACAGGAAATTATCTCCCAATCACCTCATACCATGCACTGTCCTCCCTCCCCCACTGCTTCTAGCTCACTCTCTGACTTTGAACCAGTCACAGAAGAAGTAAGCAGGCTCCTTGCATCTTCTCGCCCAACCACTTGCACCAGTGACCCATTTCCATCACATCTACTCCAGACCCTTTCCCCTGCTGTCACCCCTCACCTAACTAAAATATTTAACCTCTCTCTCTCTTCTGGTATCTTTCCCTCCTCATTTAAGCATGCCATCATACATCCACTACTTAAAAAAACATCGCTCGACCAAAACTGTGCCGCTAACTATAGACCTGTTTCTAATCTTCCCTTCATCTCTAAACTCCTGGAACGCCTGGTCCACTCCCGTCTTGTCCGCTATCTCTCAGAAAACTCTCTTCTCGACCCTCTCCAATCCGGTTTCCGCTCTTTACATTCTACTGAAACTGCCCTCACTAAAGTCTCTAATGATCTACTACAGCTAAATCAAATGGTCATTACTCCATGCTAATTCTCTTGGATCTCTCTGCAGCATTCGACACTGTGGATCATCAGCTCCTCCTCACTATGCTCCGTTCCATTGGCCTCAAGGACACCGTTCTCTCCTGGTTCTCCTCCTATCTCTGACCGCTCCTTTACTGTATCTTTTGCTCGCTCCTCCTCCTCTCATCTTCCCCTTACTGTTGGGGTTCCTCAAGGATCAGTCCTAGGCCCCCTCCTCTTCTCTTTGTATACTGCCCCTATTGGTCAAACAATCAGTAGATTTGGTTTCCAGTACCATCTCTATGCTGACGACACCCAATTATATGCTTCTTTTCCTGACATCACGCCAGCCTTTCTAGAAAACACCGGCAATTGTCCAGACGCTGTGTCTAACATCATGTCCTCACTATATCTGAAATTGAACCTGTCAAAGACTGAACTCCTTGTGTTTCCTCCCGCTCTTAATGTACCTATACCCAACATTGCCATTTCCATGTGTGGTTCCACTATTACTCCCCAGCAATATGCCCACTGTCTTGGGGTCATACTTGACTCCGAGCTTTCCTTTGTCCTCCACATACGATCACTGGCTCGCTCTTGTTATCTGCACCTCCAAAAACATTTCTAGAATTCGACCTTTTCCTACTTTTGACTCTGCAAAAACTCTTACTGTTTCTCTTATTCATTCTTGTCTCGACTATTTTAACTCCCTTCTAATCGGTCTCCCTCTTACCAAACTCTCCCCCCTCCAATCTGTCTTGAATGCAGCTGCCACGATCATATTCCTCGCCAATCATTACACCGATGCCTCTACCTTGTGCCAGTCATTACACTGGCTACCCATCCACTACAGAATCCAGTACAAACTTATTACCCTCACCCACAAAGCCCTCCATGGCTCAGCACCACCCTACATCTCCTCCCTTGTTTCAGTATACCATCCTACCCGCGCCCTCCATTCTGCTGATGACCTGAGGTTAGCATCCTCAATAATCAGAACCTCCCACTCCCATCTTCAAGACTATACATGTGCTGCGCCAATTCTTTGGAATGCACTTCCCAGGTCATTACGATTAGTCACCAATCCCCACAATTTTAAGCGTGCCCTGAAAACGCATTTATTCAGACTGGCCTATCGCCTCAACATATTAACCTAATCTATCCCTGTGTGGCACAGCCAAAAGTTTTTTACCATAACCAGGTTCCCCTCATCATGTTCCCACATGCTTTATGCATCCATTAGCCCTCTGCATCTGTACTGTTACACACTTAACATTATGGCTGGTCCATACAATCAGGGCAACTGTTACCACCCACCTTTCGTGTCTCCCCTTTTTTCCTCACAGATTGTAAGCTTGCGAGCAGGGCCCTCATTCCTCTTGGTATCTGTTATGAGCTATGTGATTATTGTTATGCTGTAATGTATATTGTCTGTACAAGTCCCCTCTGAAATGTAAAGTGCTGCGGAATATGTCAGCGCTATAGAAATACAATTTATTATTATAAAAGTAGTAATATTTCATATCAAAGCTGTAATAAGACTCTAATAAAAGAAAAAACATACATTTTAGCTGAAATAATTTAGATTTCATTTTCTGGCTCACAGACCGCTCAAAAGAAGCAGTAAATTTGGTGCACCTTACTCCAGTGTACTATAGGATGAAGACTCATGTATGAAAATCCAGTCTTGATAAATTCCCTCCTTAGTGTATGACTACTAAAAGTATGAGTTGTTCAGGTTAAATGACCAAAAATCTGTTTACAAATTTAAAATAAACCAACCTTTGAAATGTAATATCAATAGAAACAACAAAGTCAATTAATATACACAAAGCATACATAATTTATGGACATCTATGGTTTGATTTATTTGCCTGTGTTAATTGGATGGGTTGTTACCGACATCTGGTGAGAATTTCATGTTAATAGCACCTTTAGAAATATATTTACTTAAAAAATTAGTATAGAAGTCCAGCTCACCCACGTCTGACCTCACCGCACCTCAGACTCGGATCCGGCCCTGCCCTGTCCGCACAACAATAATGAAAGAAGAAGCGATCCAGCTGAGTGCTCTGATGATTTATTGAAGGCTGTTCAGACAACAGAACGTTGTTTACGCGTTTCTGGCTAGACGCCCTTAACCATAACCTTATGATTAAGGGCGTCTAGCCAGAAACGCGTAAACAACGTTCTGTTGTCTGAACAGCATTCAATAAATCACCAGAGCACTCAGCTGGATCGCTTCTTCTTTCATTAAAAAATTAGTAACATGTTCAATACTTATTTCATCTGCTGTAAGAACAAACATTTTCAATATATGTAAAATGTACAATTATTAAAAATGCATAATACTGTAAAGCAGGGCTGCCATTAGGAATTTTGGGGTCCCATACTGGCAAAATGTTCAGGGCGCCTGTGAGGGATCTCACAGGGGCAGGGGGGCATCGACTTCGCTCACCTCGGGGGGGGGGAGAAAGAGAAGGACCCCCAGGGATTGGCTCTCTGGCACCACCGCTTTCTCCAGGTCAGTCAGGGAAATGCACCGAGGGCAAATAGTCACTGGAAAGGCTTCCCTTACAGGTACGAGTTAGTGTGGTGCTCCCAGTGAGGTGGGATATACATTAAAATTCCAGGCTGGGGATATATATTTAAACCTCCTGGCCATCTCTGCTAGAGTTCCTCACTAAAACAATATGGTATTCTGCCACCAGTTCCTCGTTCGACATAAGCCCTGTCAGACAACAGGCTTATATTGGGTCAGAAGCCAACCTGGGTAGCGTATAATTGACCAACCGAGCGTGCGGATGTGGGGATTTGTGAATTGAGATAAAAAAGCAGGCCAAGTTTAGTCTTATATTTAATCTCCGAAAAGGTGCACTAGAAATATACAGATCTAGATTTACAAGAACAATGTACAGGTGTCACGCCGGCGCCGCCTGTCAGGTCGGTACCAGCGCCGCCTGTCAGGTCGGGGCCGGCGTCATCTGTCTCGCCAGGTCCCGCTCTGCTTGCTCCCCGGGTCTCCCCTCGACTCCCTGCTCACCACTCCAGCCGGCGCGCGGCGCTCCCAGTCTCCCGTCCTGCAGCTCTGCATGGGGTTTTCTCCTCCTCCTCTGCTCCTGTCCAGGCATACGCCTTAGGCCACGGGAGCGCGCTCTTCCCCTCACTTAACCCCTGCTGCACCAGCCCTGTGGAGCGATTGCCAATCAAGCTCCAGCACAGGGTATATCAGGCGGCTCCTCCCTCTTGGAGGCGCCTGATTATCGCGTGCCTTCAGTACGGTACTCTGGCCCCGTCTGGTCGCTCCTGACTCCTGTCGCGCCTGACTCCTGTCGCTCCTGACCCTCTGCGTTGTTTGTCTCATCTGCACCTGAGCTGCCCCTCTTGGTATCAGCTGTCGCGGTATTCGACTCCTTCGGGCCTGCTCCTAACGGTCCCTGCATAGGGGTCGGCACCACCTGGCCAGCTCGCCCCAGGGATCCCGGTACCATGCCCCAGAGGGTCCACTCTTGCTACTCGTTACAACAGGTATACAGTCACAAGGGTAGTACAAGGATAGGGTATAGATAGGTTGCTATTACCGTGTTATGTAGCATGTGACCACAGGGAGGCGCTGATGGATCACAGGTCCAAATCTTAGAGGTTTTCCTGGCTGCGTCAGCTGGCGTATTCTACTGTCATTAGAAAAACTCAGTCCAAAAATGAGGGTCTGCCTTATATCTCCCAGGCTGTTCCACACTCTGCTTCCACCCCTGGGCTGCACAGCCTCCCTCCTCCCATGTGAGAATATGATTTTCTGCCCAGAATAGTGGATGGCCCATAACTTTCCACCCTAAACGCTGAGTTGGTCGGTGTGCCGCCAATGGATTCCGATGGAATTTATCTGCGCATAGTGGCTAAATATGCCTACTGTATGTAATTCCTGGTAGCTATGCTTTATAACTCCATATTGCAGGGTTCTGGAGGTGGCTAAATATTATGGGCATGTGGTGAAAGGAATGCCAATTCAGATTATGTGCTTGGCTATGCTCAGAGATGAAATATTGCATTGTGTTTTTATAGGTCATTTTCCCATTTTAATACCTCAGAACCTGCTGTGACTTGTTGTATGCACTGTCTCCAAGTGCTTCAGTCACACACACAAAGGGAGCCAGCTGGCTGCAGATGAGTTTGCACCCTTGTGCTAATTGGTTGGGATCAAAGCTTCAAATATCTTGTTCCTTGGTTTTTAATTAAAGATAAACATTGCATGGCTTTTTATGGCCTACGGGAACATTCCAGGAGGGACATCTCCATTGTCCCTCACAACCCCCTTGAGACTCAACCCAGGCTCCCCTGCCTCCACCCCTCGAACTGTCCACATTCCCATCGCTCTCTCTTGGAAAAACTCCACTTCTCACCAATCACACATTAGCAGTTCACCAGATCACATATATAGCCAGCAGCTTTTATTTTGGCCAAAGGATTATTTTAATCTGCTACCACGACAAGGTAGATTCTTTTGGCCGGGCCCTACTCTACTCTAACTTATTTAACATTTGTTAAAATATACAATACAATATAGGTATATTTTTTATTTATTTTTCAATTTTTAAAATGACCAATAATATCTCATACAAGGGACAAATACCGCTGCACCATGATCAGACCCCATATTACCACCACATAGTGACTTATAATACCACATACAGTACAAAGAACAAATGACACCACACCATGACCAGACCACATATTACCACCAAAGTGACAGAATAACATCCCTGGGGCAACTCAAAGTCCCACGGATTCCAGCAAGACCTTTATGCTGAAGACACTCATATCTATCTCTCTGGCCCAGACTTCACCCTTTCTGCTGTCCAGAATCCCGGAGTGTCTATCAGCCATATCCTCCTTGTTCTCTTCTTGCTTCCTCAAGCTCAATGTGTACAAATCTGAACTCATCATCTTTCCTCCATCTCACAAATCTTCCTATCTGACCTATCACAATTAACGACAACACACTTTCCCCCGTACCGGAAGTCCGCTGCCTCAGAGTAACCTTTGACTCTGCCCTGTCCTTCAAACCACACATCCAAGCTCTTTCTACTTCCTGTCGCCTCCAGCTCAAAAGTATTTCCAGAATTCGTCTTTTCCTCAACCCTCAATCTACTAAAATGCTTGTGCATGCCCTCATCATCTCCCGCCTCGACTACTGCAAAATCCTTTTCTGTGGCCTCCCTGCAAACACCCTCGCACCTCTCCAGTCCATCCTTAACTCTGCTGCCCGACTAATTCATCTCTCTCCTCGCTACTCCTCCACTTCTCCCCTCTGCAAATCTCTTCAGTGGCTCCCATTCCTTCAGCATATCCAGTTCAAATTACTAATACTAATCTACAATCTATAACCTGTCTCCCCCATATGTCTCTGAACTAATCTCCCGATACCTTCCCTCACATAATCTCCGGTCCTCCCAAGACCTCCTTCTCTCCTCCACACTTATTCGCTCCTCACTAGTGTTGAGCATTCCAATACTGCAAATATCGGGTATCGGCCGATATTCGCTGTATCGGAATTCCGATACCGAGTACCGATATTTTTACAATATCTGATGTGCGATCCGTGCGGGCCGGCCGGGGGTCTGTGCGGGCCTGCAGGCATCGTCCAATGGGACTACAAGTCCCATTGGGCTATGCCTGCTACAATGACAGTGATTGACACATTAGCCAATGATGGGACAGTAGTAGTCCCATCATCCGGCTAATGTGTTGAATGTAAAAAAGAAAAAAAAAAAAAAAAAAAAAAAAAAAAAAACAACATACATACTACATATATACAACATTCATACATACTACATTCGTACAACATACATACTACATACTACATATATACAGCATACATACATACTACATTCATACAACATACATACTACATTCATTCAACATACAGTATATACAACATACATACTACATTCATACAACATACATACTACATACATACTACATATATACAATACATTCATACATACAGTACATGTAACATAGAGAACATACTCACCATCACTTGTCACTTTGATCCCCGAAGCCAGTGTCATCTCACTGTAAAAAATATTAAAATAAACAAGCGATATACTCCCTGATCCGCAGAAATCCATGAGTGTCCCACAACGATCTCCTGCAGTGCATCACTGAGAGGTTACTATAGTTCACTGGTCTCACTTTATGGCAAAAGCTGCGTGGGAACTTTCTCACACAGCAATGCCAAAAGTGAGACTAGGGACTATTTTTCTACAGTGGCAGAGGAATACAGTGCGGAAGGATGCCTACCTCCTGTCGTATTCCTGGGGCCCCTAGAGAGCGGTGGCATCAGCTGATGCTGCTGTTCTCCACGGGAGATCGCCGTGGGACACTCGTGGATTTCTGCAGATCAGGGAGTATATCGGTTGTTTGTTATTTTAATATTTTTTAAAGATGACACTGACTTCGGGGATCAAAGTGACAAGTGATGGTGAGTATATACTCTATATTATATGTACTGTATGTCTATATGTATGTATTGTATGAATGTACTGTATGTAGTATGTATGTTGTATGTCTGTAGCATGTTTTATGTATGTTGTATGTATGCTGTATGAATGTAGTATATATGTAGCATGTATGTTGAATGTATGTTGTATGAATGTAGTATATATGGAGTATGTATGCAGCATGTAGTATGTATGTTGTATGAATGTAGTATATATGTTGTATGTACCATATGTTGTATGAATGTAGTATGTATGTCGTATATATAAAGTATGTATGTATGTATGTAGTATATATGTACCGTATGTATGTAGTATGTACCGTATGTATGTATGTAGTATATATGTTGTATGTACCGTATGTTGTATGAATGTAGTATGTATGTCGTATATATAAAGTATGTATGTAGTATGTATGAATGTAGTATGAACGTAGTATATATGAAGTATGTATGTTGTAAGAATGTAGTATGTATATATGTATGTTGTATGTATGTTGTTTTTTTTTGTTGTTACATTCAACACATTAGCCGGATGATGGGACTACTACTGTCCCATCATTGGCTAATGTGTCAATCACTGTCATTGTAGCAGGCATAGCCCGATGGGACTTGTAGTCCCACCGGACAATGCCCACACACACACACACACACACACACACACACACACACACACACACACACACACACACAACCCCTGCCAGGCCCGCACATACCCACGACAGCCCGCACAGACCCCCGACAGGCCCACACAGACCCCTGGCAGGCCCATACAGACCCCCGGCAGGCCCACACAGACCCCTGGCAGGCCCGCACAGACCCCCGAGAGGCCCGAACAGACCCCGCCCGCACACACAAACAGTGTCCGCCCAGGCACCGCCCACACTCTCCCCCCCTCCCAAACTGGATGTACAAGTAAAGAAAGGGTTTTTTTTAATTCCGATATTTCTGTCCCATTGACTTGAATGGGGTTTCCGGTATCGGAATCGGCGATACCCAATACTTTTTGGGTATCGGTCCGATCCAATCCGATCCTTCACGATATCGGATGGTATGACTCAACACTACTCGTCACCCAACTGCCTCCAAGACTTCTCCCAAATATCCTCCATCCTCTGGAATTCTTTGCCCCAACATGTCCAACTATCAACCACATTCAGATTCTTCAGAGAGAACCTGAAAACCCACATCTTCAATAAAGCTTACTGCATGCAATGACCCCACTAGCTCCTCACCACTACCAGAGATATCGCCTCAACTAATACCGGAAATGCTGCAACCCACCAACCTACTGTCTCTTTCCCCACCATCCTGTAGAATGTAAGCCTGAAAGGGCATGGTCCTTTCCCCTCTGTATCAGTCTGTCATTGTTAGTTTGTTTACTGTAAGTGATATCTGTAATTTGTATGTAACCCCTTCTCATGTACAGCACCGTGGAATTAATGGTACTATAGAAATAATGATAATAAAACACAGGACAAAAAACATTGCACCATGTCCAGACCACATATTACCACCACATGGTGACCAATTATAACACATATACGGAACAAATACCAACACAATATGATCAGACCATATATTACCACCATACAGTTACCACATAATAGCACATACAAGGGACAAATACTACCACATCATGACCAGACCATGTATTACCACCGTATAGTGACCAAATAATAGCACATACAGGGACCAAATACTGCCACAGCATGGACAGATATTACACCACATAGTGACTGAATACTACAATATTGATCATTAATAAAAAAAAAAAAAATACTATCACCATAAGTGCCATTATACGCAAGAGATCTGTACTTAGTATGCAGTGTCTGTGTACAGGTAATACAGTGATCACTATTAAAATTATACACAGGAGCTATATATCTCAATATCATCAGTGAACAGGTAATACAGGAATCACCAGTGACATTATACACTGGAGCACTGTATAGAGTGTATAGTGTGTAGGTAATACAGGGATTACCAGTGACAATATGCACAGGAGCTCTGTATATAGTGTAAAGGTAATACAGTGATCACTGGTACACAGGACCTCTGTATATAGTATACAGTGTATATCGTCAGTGTACAGGTAAGGCCGGCATCACACATAATGTATAAAAAATTGGTCTGATTTTCACTGCCAAAAATCGCAGAAATGTTGCCTGAACAGTGATCCGTATGTCATCCGTGTGCAATGTAAAGATGAGATTTTCCTCGCATCTATGCATCTGTGTGACATCCGTATGGCGAGATTTTCTCACAGACTTGCAAAATGGACATTTAGCGATTCATAGCCTCAAATATTTGTCAAAACATATAGATATGTCAGCGAGACACATATATATATGTCTTTATATTTCATCCAGAGCTAGATAGAGGAATAGCCGTTAATTCATTTGTCGGCTTCTGTAAAATCATTGCAGAACCCGTCAGGATAGGAGACATGATTTACACACAGTAAACCATTGCAGACCAATTATATTTATATATGTCAGAGTCTAATAGTGTTAGTAGTATGTGTGTGTAAAATTTGGGACCTGTAGGTATTTAATAAAAGAATATATTCACGGGTAAAACTGGCGTGGGCTCCGATGCAATTTTCTGTGCCAGAGAGGGAAAGCCAGTGACTGAGGGCAGTTAATAGCCTAGAGAGGGACCATGGTTATTGGCCCCCCTCTGGCTCAAACATCTGCCCCCAGCCACCCCAGAAATGGCGCATCTATAAGATGCACCAATTCCAGCACTTAGCCTCTCTCTTCCCACTGCCATGTAGAGGTGGCATATGGGGTAATAAGGGGTTAATGTCACCTTTGTATTGTAAGGTGACATTAAGCCAGGTTAACAGTGGAGACGTGTCAATAAGACACCTATCCATTATTAATCCAATAGTATGAAAGGATTAAAAAAGCACACACATTAAGAATAAAGTCTTTTAATGAAATAATTAAACACACAGGTTTTCCATCTTTATTACACTCCCAATCCAAGCAAAGCCCTTGTTCTCCTGTAAAAAATAAAAAAGAAGCAATATATCATACCTGTCCGCCATACAGTCAAGTCCCACGCCGCAATCCAAATCAAGGGGTTAAATAGTTTACAACCAGGAGTGGTGCTAATGCGACTGACCCAACTGTAACGCACTGTAGAATAACTGAGAAGCTGCCTGCGCAGCCTCCCAGCCTGACCGGAGATTAACTCTGTAGCATAGGAAAGTTTCTGAACATTTTCCCCACGCTGCCGAGTTCACTGCGGGTTAGGTGGGGAGTCAGCGCAGACTCAGTGACTAGCGTTGTCGTCACCTAGCATGCGCAGAATCATAGCTGGACTTGCGAGGAACTCGGCAGCGTGGGAAAATATTCAGAAGACTTTACTCTTGATGTGTGTGTGCTTTTTTAACCCTTTCATACCATTGGATTAATAATGGATAAGTGTTAGTGATGAGTGAATGTGTTTGCCACTACTTGTTACTCGCCCGAGTATTAGTGTGTTCAGTGCACTCGGCGAGCAGTGAGCATTTCTGGGATTGCTCGGTGGGAACTCGTGTCTCCACCCAGCAATTTTGGCGGACTTTAGAGACCCAATCCACTGTAGGGATTGTCTGCCAGGCTATGAAATGCCACAGCCATCTTTGTTGTGGTCGTGCAGTGATTGGAAGGCCGCACAGCATCATCAAGGGTATAAGAGACCAGGTGGCGCCATGCTCGTAGCAGTCACGTCCGAAATAAGAGAGAGTAGGGAGAGCTGCACCCGATATAGGGTCAGAATTGGTGCTTTATCAGTTAGTGTGGGGTCTGCCATCCTATATCCTCACATCCAGCTAAACCAACAGTCCTTCTCAGGACTATTTACAGAGTTTATAGGCTCCAGCTATAGGCAGGCAGGGTAGCATACAACACTATGCACATCACTGCAAGGCCTGCAGGCACTGTATGTGTGTATATAGAGCATTGCATATGTGTCGCCCCTGAGGCTTCAGTCGCCACAGAGGTACTGCACCTTCTCCTAAGGTGTAGTGCCCCACCATCCACGTAAGGTGTGAACTCCTGTCCACGCTCCACACCTGCATTCCACACACAGGATAGTTCAGTGGGGCCACCTAACAGCTTCAGGCTGGGGGTTAGCAGAGCACCCCTCGTGGAACCCTGCTTCGTAATACGAGATGTGCTGGGAGGCGGGTGGAGTGAGATGATACAAAAAGAGTGGGAAGAGTGAGAATTAGTTGGTTAGTTGGAGAGAGAGGGAGAAGAGTGAAGATGGGTGTCTGAAGGACATGCTGCAGCAGGTCCCAGTGATCTGGGCTGCTGGCACGAGAAAGACCAGAGAAAGACGGATAAGATTGATAACCTAACCTTCCATAAGAGAGATACAACAGATCGGAATGAAGGAGACTAGAAGGACGGTGGGAAGCTGGTTGAAGAAAGATAGAGAACCCTTCTAGTCCAGAGCGCAAAAGGCCAGGGCCCGGTCCCCGAGGTTGATTGGATCTTTATGTCCGGCAACAGACACCGGAGGAGTAGTGAGCCACTAACGCCTTGCTCCCATCATAGACTTGGGACACAACAGCAACTGAATAGAGAGCCGGGACGCAGTGAGGAGTCCCCAAAGCAGGCTACAGCTGTCTGTCATACAAGTAGAGACTAGGAACACCTAGAGAGAGGCATTCCAGGGTAACTAAGTACTGGAGTGCTTCGCACCTAAAGGCGCATTGGAGGAGTCGTTCAGTGAAGGTACATATTGGCGGAGTTTGGAAGGTAGAACCCTATCTGGCCTGGAGGTTGGCTGGAGCCCTGACCTGGAGAACACAGTACGGAGGCAGGCGTGTGTGTGAACTGCAAACAGTGAGTAAAGCCTTGGAACCGCACACCCTGGTGTCCTCCAGTT